>NC_088703.1:21578547-21655032 GCF_028017835.1 Emys orbicularis
GTTCCCTCTCTGGACGGAGAGAGGGTCCAGGCAGGAAAAACATCTCCTAAAAACAGACCTGAAATGAGCATCTAAGATGACAGAAATTGTAAGTCAGGGCAAGGAAATGCGTTAGATTCTCTTTTGTTTTAGCTTGTGAATTTTCCCTACGCCAAGAGGTCATTTCAGTCCTGATTTGTAACGGGGATGCAGAGCAAGAGGGGAACCTCTGGGTTTGAAATCTTTTTATTTGCCCTGTATTTTGCAGGTGCGATTCTTTTCCTTTTTTTTTTTTAAATAAAATTCTTCTTTTAAGAACCTGATTGATTTTTCAGTGTCCTAAAAACCAAGGCGTTTGGTCTGTGCTCACATTGTATATTATTCTCAAGCCTCCCCAGGAAAGAGGGTGAAGGGGCTTGGGGGGATATTTTGGGGGGATACGGACTCCAAGTGGCCCTTTTCCTGAATGTTTGTGTAAATCACTTGGTGGTGGCAGCAATACCGTCCAAGGACAAGGAAAGGAATTTGTGCCTTGGGGAAGTTTTTAACCTAAGCTGGTAGAAATAAGCTCAGGGGGTCTTTCATGCGGGTCCCCACATCTGTACCCCAGAGTTCAGAATGGGGAGGGAACCCTGACAGGGAGTGAGCCGCAGAGGGAGCGGGGGTACAGGGGGAGTGGGGGAGGGGGCACAGGGGGTCAGGATGCAGAGGGATGGGGGTAGGGGGAGATGGGGGTACAGGGGGATGGGGGTCTGGGGCACAGGGGGAGCAGGGGTCTGGGGGGACAGGGGGATGGGGCGCAGGGCACAGGGGGATCGGGGCACAGGGGAAGCAGGGCGCAGGTGGAGCAGGGGGATGGGGTCCGGGACGCAGGGGAGCAGGGATACAGGGGCACAGGGGGAGCAGGGATCCACGGGGATGGGGAGCAGGGGGATCGGGTTCTGGGGCGTAGGGGAGTGGGGTTGGTGGTACACAGAATAAGGGCACAGAGGGTACAGGGGTCCGTGGGATGGGGGTACAGAGGAGCAGAGGTCTGGGGGTACAGGGGGGTGGGGCGCCATGGGACAGAGGTACAGGGATGCAGGGATGCAGGGGGAGCGGAGGTCTAGGGGGACGGGGGTCTGTGCGATGGGGTGCAGGGGGAGCGGGGGTCTGGGGTACAGGGGGTCCATGGGACAGGGGCACAGGGGGAGCGGAGATCTAGGGGGATGGGGGGGATGGGGGTGCAGGGGGAGCAGGGGTCTGGGGGGACGGGGGGATGGGGGTACAGGGGGTACATGGGACAGGGGCACAGGGGGACAGGGGGAGTGGGGGTCTGGGGGGATGGGGGGTACAGGGGGTCCATGGGACAGGGGTGCAGGAGGAGCGGAGATCTAGGGGATGGGGGTCTGTGGGAAGGGGTGCAGGGGGAGCGGGAGTCTGGGGGGATGGGGGTGCAGGGGGAGCAGGGGTCTGGGGGGACGGGGGTACAGGGGGTCCATGAGACAGGGGCACAGGGGGACGGGGGGACAGGGGGAGCGGGGGTCTGGGGGGACAGGGGGTACAGGGGGTCCATGGGACAGGGGGACAGGGGGTCTGGGGGGATGGGGGTCTGTGGGAAGAGGTGCAGGGGGAGCGGGGAGTCTGGGGGGATGGGGGTGCAGGGGGAGCAGGGGTCTGGGGGGACGGGGGGACAGGGGGTCCATGGGACAGGGGCACAGGGGGAGCGGGGGTTTGGGGGGATGGGGGTACAGAGGGTCCATGGGACAGGGGCACAGGGGGAGCGGGTGTTTGGGGGGGACGGGGGGCGCAGGGGGAGCGGGGGCCTGGGGGGACGGGGAGTACAGGGGGGTCCATGGGACGGGGGGACAGGGACACGGGGGCGCAGGACACTCACCACCAGCAGGGCGAAGAGAATGACCCGCAGCTCCACATGTCGGCCCGGCGCCCGTCGTATTTCTCACCCTGCGCGGCACAGACACAGGGTTGGGACTGGGAGGGGGCTTCCCGGGGACACCCCCAGCCCCCCCTCCGAGGCAGCCCCCCCTCCCCAGGGCACAGACTCTGCCCCCAGCCCCCCCCCGAGGCAGCCCCCCCTCCCCAGGGCACAGACTCTGCCCCCAGCCCCCCCCGAGGCAGCCCCCCCCCCCAGGACACAGACTCCGCCCCCAGCCCACCCGAGGCAGCCCCCCCTCCCCAGGGCACAGACTCCGCCCCCAGCCCTCCCCGAGGCAGCCCCCCCCTCCCCAGGGCACAGACTCCGCCCCCCACCCCGCCCCTCCCTGGGGACCAAACCCCCAAACAAGTGAGACCACAGGCCCCCAGAATGAGGGGGAGGGGCCCGGCTAGGAACAGAGTGGGGGGGGGGGGAGGGAGGGACTCACAGCCTGGCCCCTCCCCGGGGAAAAGCCCCACCCCCAGCCCCACCCACCATGAGGGAACCCCCCCGGCCGCGCTCAGCACCCAGCCGCCTTCAACAGTGTCTGTCCCCCCCACCCATCCACACCCACCTAGATACCAGGCTACATGGGTCGTGGGGCTGGCTTGTGGGGCAGGGAGGGGCAGGACATAGGGGTCAATGGGCCATAGGAATAGCATATGGGGCAGAGGGGGCAGGCTATGGGGGTCAATAGGCCAATGGGTAGGGAGGGGCAGGATACCAAGGTCGATGGGCCGTGGGGCTGGCGTGTGGGGCAGGACACAGGGGTCAATGAGCTGTGGGACTGGCGTGTGGGGCAGGGAGGGAGCGGGATATGGGGGTCGATGGGCCATGGCTCAGGGAGGGGCAGGATATGGGGGTTGATGGGCCGTGGGGCTGGCGTGTGGGGCAGGGAGGGGGTGGGATATTGTGGTCGACGGGCCGTGGGGCAGGGAGGGGGCGGGATATGGGGGTTGACGGGCCGTGGGTCAGGGAGGGGCAGGATATGGGGGTTGATGGGCCGTGGGGCTGGCGTGTGGGGCAAGGAGGTAGTGGGATATTGGGGTCGATGGGCCGTGGGGCTGGCGTGTGGGGCCGGAGGGGGCGGGATATGGGGGTTGACGGGCCATGGGGCTGGCGTGTGGGCAGGGAGGGGGTGGGATATTGGGGTTGATGGGCCATGGGCAGGGAGGGGGTGGGATATGGGGGTTGACGGGCCGTGGGGCTGGCGTGTGGGGCAGGGAGGGGGTGGGATATTGGGGTCGATGGGCCGTGGAGCAGGGAGGGGGCGGGATATGGGAGTTGACGGGCCATGGGGCTGGCGTGTGGGGCCGGAGGGGGCGGGATATGGGGGTTGATGGGCCGTGGGGCTGGCGTGTGGGGCAGGGCGGGGGCGGGACTCCGTGACTTACCTTGATCACCTCGGGACATGCATAGTGGGGAGAGCTGGGGGGCCAGCAATGGGGGAAGAAGAGAGAGACAGACAGACAGACAGAGGGAGAGACAGAGTGAAAAGGAGGCTCAGTCCCGGGGAGGGGGCGGCTGAGTCACACAGGCCCCGCCCCCTCACCCCACACCTCCCCATGGATGCCCCGCCCCACCCCCAGCCGGGGCGGGGAGGGGGGGCGCCGAGGGAGACAGCGCCTCCGGCAGACCCTCCTCCCTGCTGGCCAGTCCTCCGAGGCCCCCGCGGATCTCAGCCCCCCCGCCCTGCCCCGCCAGCCCCCCACCCCGTGGGGCTCACCCACAGCTGGTCTCCAGCAGGCTGGCCCCGACCTGCAGGGACGCCATCCCGAAGTCCGCGATCCGGATGTTGTTCTTCTCGTCCAGCAGCAGGTTCTCCGGCTTGAGGTCACGGTGGCTGCACCGGGACAGAGGGAGGGTTAGAGACCCTCGGGGGGCTAAGAACCGGCCCTGCCCCCAGTGCAAACAGGAGTGACTCCAGATTGACTCTTGGGGAGCTGAGATCATAACCCTATCCCCATTGGAAACAGGAGTGACTCCAGATTGAGCCCAGAGGTTAGAGATTGGAACCAGCCCTTCCCCCAGTGCAAACAGGAGTGACTCCAGATTGACTCTTGGGGAGCTGAGATCATAACCCTATCCCCATTGGAAACAGGAGTGACTCCAGATTGAGCCCAGAGGTTAGAGATTGGAACCAGCCCTTCCCCCAGTGCAAACAGGAGTGACTCCAGATTGACCCTTGGGGAGCTGAGATCATAACCCTATCCCCATTGGAAACAGGAGTGACTCCAGATTGAGCCCAGGGGGCGGAGATCAGAACATGGCCCTGCCCCCATTGTAGTCGGGGTGACTCCGGATTGACCCGGGGGGCTGAGAGCAGACCGACCCTGCCCTCAGTGCAAACAGGGGTGACTCCAAATCAATCCGGGTGGAGGAGGGGGGTCAGCTCAGAACCCGGCCCGGCCCCCAAACCCATCACTCGTGGTGAGGGGGAAAAGGAGAGGATAAAAGACATACTATTGCTCCCAGCGAGGGAAGCACTGCCTGAGCGGGAGTGGGGAGAACAGGGCAGGAGGTAGGGGTCACGGGGCCAGGAGGGGCTGTGGCCGGTTGCTGGGGGGGTCACGGGGCCGGGGGGGGGGGCTGTGGCCGGCTGCTGGGGGGGGTCATGGGGCCGGGGGGGCTGTGGCCGGTTGCTGGGGGGGGTCACGGGGCCGGGGACGGCTGTGGCCGGTTGCTGGGGGTGTGTCACGGGGCCGGGGGCGGCTGTGGCCGGTTGCTGGGGGGGTCACGGGGCCGGGGGGGGCTCTGGCCGGTTGCTGGGGGGGTCACGGGGCCGGGGGCGCTGTGGCGGGTTGCTGGGGGGGGGTGTCACGGGGCCGGGGGGGCTGTGGCAGGTTGCTGGGGGGGGTCACGGGGCCAGGGGGGGCTGTGGCCGGCTGCTGGGGGGGTCACGGGGCCGGGGGCGCTGTGGCGGGTTGCTGGGGGCGGGGTGTCACGGGGCCGGGGGGGCTGTGGCAGGTTGCTGGGGGGGGTCACGGGGCCAGGGGGGGCTGTGGCCGGTTGCTGGGGGTGTCACGGGGCCGGGGGCGCTGTGGCGGGTTGCTGGGGGGGGGTGTCACGGGGCCGGGGGGGGCTGTGGCAGGTTGCTGGGGGGGGTCACGGGGCCAGGGGGGGCTGTGGCCGGCTGCTGGGGGGGTCACGGGGCCGGGGGGGCTGTGGCAGGTTGCTGGGGGGGGTCACGGGGCCGGGGGGGGCTCACCAGATGGAGTAGCTGTGGCAGAAGTCCAGGGCGGAGACGATCTGCCGGAAGAACTTACGAGCCTCTTTGGGGGTCAGGCGCCCCTTCTTCACCAGGTAGTCGAAGAGCTCCCCGCCCGAGACGTGCTCCAGCACCAGGTACCTGGGGGGGCAAGGGGGAGGGGGATCGGGGGCAGAGTCAGGGCCGGGAGGGGGTTGAGGGAGGGAGGAGGGACTCCGGGGGAGGGGGATTAGGGGCAGGGGAAGTGAGATCCGGCCGGGGGAGGGGGGGTTAAGTGGGGAGGAGGGAATGGTGGGGGGGGAGGAAAGGTCACGACCTATCAGAGCTCTCCCTTGACACCACTGCCCCCCCCCCCGGTCAGCTGGGTCAGTGACCCCACCGTGCGCTGCAGGGAGCGGGGCGGGGGCCCAGCAGAGGGCGCTCTCCCCCAGCAGGCAGGGCCGGCCCCATTGCCGCTGGGGGGGGGGTTTTCACCCCCCTGTGTCACATCAGCCTGTTATGTCACAGCCCAGCCCTGACAAAGGCAGCTTGTGTGGGCATGTGTGTGTGTGGGGGGGAGCCAGCTGTCACTGCCTGGCATCTAACGCACCCTGCCCCTAACACACACACACACACGGAGCAGGGCCCAGCCCCCCCAGCAGGGGCAGCAGGGACACACACACACACACACACGGAGCAGGGCCCGGCCCCTCCAGCAGGGGGCAGCAGGGGGACACACACACACACACACACACACCGACACACACACACTCTGGAGCCCTGGGACCAACGGGCTCTGCACTGGCTCTCGCTCACAGAGCCCTGTCGGAGAATCCACCCCCCCCCCCGCCCTGGACTGAGCCGTCAGGGCTGCCTTGTTCTAGACGTGACACCACCCATCTGCCGGGAACACAAACACGCCCATTCCAGAGCCACGCTCTAGAACCTCAAACCAGCAGCCGCCCCAGGTCTAGATCCATGAGCTAGAACATCACGTTCGGGGGGGGGTCATCACAGAGCAAAACTGCCAGAAAAGGAAACCCGCCCACGGCCGCGTGAGGCTCTAGAACAACCGAGCAAACTCAGCTGCATTCTAGAGCCACGATCGGGAACATCAAAGGCCAGCGGGTTCTAGACACGCAAGCTAGAGTGTCACCTCCGGGAACGCAGCAGCATCACACCACCCATCCCCTGGCCAAGCAAATACACCCATTCCAAACTGGACATCAAAGCAACAAGCCTGCCCCAGCTCTAGGACCATGATCTAGACCCTCATAGCAACTCTTGGACCATGAATCTAGACCACTTGATTCAGGAAAAGCATAATTGCAGAGTCATCCTCCAGAATACCAAACACTCAGCGCTGCTCTAGAACAGCTAAGCAATGTCCTGCCCTGGTTCTAGATCCATGACCTAGAACCCGCAAGTGAAGGTGCTTATTGCCATCTAGAAAAGCCAACGCACCCACTGCAGAGCAATGCTCCAGAATAGCAAAGCAGGGAGAGAGGCCCTTATTCTAGAGTCAAACTCCAGAGCTTCGCATACAGGACGGCCACCCTACAGAACCACCAGCCAGACAAGCCAGTGCAGCCAATTCCAGAGGGCCGATCTAGAACACAGAAACACCTTCTAGAACCCTACTCCTGCACATAAAGGGCACAGCGCCCCGCTACCATGTTGATCTAGAACATCGACCAATGGTCCCTCCCGTTCTAGAGAGGTGCTCTAGAACATCGCCCCCGCCCCCCGCCCCGCATTCCAGAGCAGTTGTCTTTAGAAGCAACAGCACAGATTTGAAGGCTCCGATTGGCTGGCTCACCATCTCTGTGGCCAATTGGAAACCCTTAGAAGCTACAGCACAGATTGGAGGGCTCTGATTGGGCGGCTGACAATCTCCTCAGCCAATCAAGGATGGCCTGGGTTTAAGACAGATCACAGGACCTCCCCAGCGTAGGAGGCAGCCAGTGTCCCCCCCCTCCCCAAAGCTAAGCAGGGTCAGGATGTGTGTGTGTGTTGGGATGGGAGACCTCAACTGGCTGGCTCAGGGGGGCAGGGAATGGGGCCCGGGACCTGTCCCCTCTAGGGGGCGCCGGCTCCCACCCGGCCCCAGGGCAGGGACTGGCTGGCTCAGGGGGGCAGGGAATGGGGCCCGGGACCTGTCCCCTCTAGGGGGCGCCGGCTCCCATCCGGCCCCAGGGCAGGGACTGGCTGGCTCGGGCGGGGCGGGGGTGACGCGTAGGGAGCGTCTATAAATACCTACAAATATTTCTTATTCTCGTAGACGTCGTGCAGTTTCAGCACATGCGGGTGCTCTATCAGCTTCAGGATGGCGATTTCCCGCTCCACCTGCGGGGGCGACAGAGAGAGGGGGGATGGGGAAGGGAATCGGGGTGGGGCAGAGGAACGGGGGGCCGGGGTGGGGGGGCCGGGGTGGGGGCGCCCAAGCCCATGTTCCAAACTCAGCCGGGCTCCCCCCTACGCCCGGGGCTGGGGCGGATCGAGGGGACCTTGGATTTGGGAAGGGGCGGGGCCTGCAGAGCCGCCCCTCCCTGAGCCCCCGGCACCTCCAGGCCCTCACCTTCATCAGCACCGACTCCGACAGCTTCTCCCGGTTCACGATCTTGATGGCCACCTTCTGCCCCGTGATGCAGTGAACGCCCAGCTTCACCAGCCCTGCGGGTGGGGAGAGGGGTCAGGCCAGCGCCCCCCGCTAGCCCTGCCCCATGGCGCCCCCCCCACACCCACTGCAGCTCAGCGGCCCCCGCTGGCCCTGCCGAGCAGCACCCCCCACACCTGCTGCAGCCCAGCGCCCCCTGTTGGCCCTGCCCCCCACACCCACTGCAGCTCAGCGCCCCCCGCTAGCCCTGCCCCACAGTGCCCCACACACCCGCTGCAGCCCAGCACCCCCCGCTGGCCCTGCCCCACAGCGTCCCCCACACCCACTGCAGCCCAGCGCCTCCCACTGGCCCTGTCCCCCAGCGCCCCCCACACCCTCTGCAGCTCAGCGCCCCCTTCTGGCTCTGCCCCACAGCGCCCCCCACACCTGCTGCAGCCCAGCGCCCCCCGCTGTCCTTGCCCCCTTGCGCCCCACACACCCACTGCAGCCCAGCGCCCCCTTCTGGCCCTGCCCCCTTGCGCCCCACACACCCGCTGCAGCCCAGCGCCCCCTTCTGGCTCTGCCCCACAGCGCCCCCCACACCTGCTGCAGCCCAACGCCCCCTGCCGCACACCGCCCCCCACACCTGCTGCAGCCCAGCGCCCCCTGCTGGCCCTCCTCCCTGCAGTGCAGCGCCCCTAGGGAACCCCTATGTGCCCCCTGTCATGCCGGGTGCTACACGGACACCCCCCCACCGACCGAGATCGGGGCCCATCGTGCCTGGGCAGTGGTGTCAGGGGTAAGCTCTTCTGGCTTGTTAAGTGAAACTGACCAGAGATGGGAAATGAAACTGACCGGGGGGGGGGATTTAACTCCCCCGATTCTGTCTGTTTGTCCATCTCCTCCCATCCACTGCTCCTCGATCCAACCCACCCGTCCCTGGCATTGCCCTCTGCCTGCCACCCCGGGCCCAAACACTCCAACAGCCACATCCAAGAGGGAGCCATCGCCCTTCCCCAGGTCCATGACGGGGGCCCGTCGGGTTCCGGGGGGCAGAGGGTCCCAGAGAATCCCCGGCACCCAGAATCGGGGAGACCCCCTGGATCGTCCAAACTGCTCAGTTCATGTGTGTGTGTCCGTCCCGTCCCTGCCGCCCCCATGTACCCCCCAACCCCACGTGGCTTTCTGGCAGCCGCCTGAACAGACGTTTTGCTACGTAGGGGAAGGCGGCCGCTTTCGGCCGGCCCATCTCTCAGCGCACCTCTCCCTGCTACCGTGTCCTCTGGCCGGCATCTCCCCGTTCGCCCGGAGAAACGGCTGGAAACTCGACCAGCAAAAGGACAAATTTGCCCGTTCCAAGGCCCACTGGGATAACGTCGTACGGCTCTCGGACTCATTCCCAGAGCAGATCCCTCAGAGACACAGCCAAGCGGGGTTTCCAAACGGCCAGCGCCCGAGAATCCACCCGGCCATTGGCCAGCCAGTCCGAGGGTTAATTCCCCTCCGTGTGCGCTGGGTTCGTCTCGCTCCAACATCCAGCTGTGGGGTCGGGTTTGACCTTCCTCTGCTCGCCTGAGAAGCCTGTGAGGAAATATTCGTTCCCCACGTCGGTCCCTAGAGCCGGGGATCGAGTCCCCCCCGAACCGTCTCAGTGACACAGCTGGAGCTCCTGGTGTCTCTTCTCCGGCAGGTTTTCTAACCCTTCACTCGTCCCCCTGGCTCTTCTCCGGCCCCTCTGCCGTTTCGCCACATGCCCCCGGCACTGCAGGCCCCAGAGCTGGGCGCAGGATCCGCCCCCGGGCCAGATCCAGAGGCCGAACCCACCTCTCTGCTCCCACGCGGGGATCCCCGGTTGATGCGTCCAAGAGTCCCGTTAGCCCTTCGGCCCCAGCGCCGCCCGGGGAGCTCAGGCACTTCCCCGTTCGCAGGCACATTTTCAGATCCATCAGTTAGCCAGTTTTGAATCCATCGAACGTGGGCCGGGCTCATTTTCGAGCGTCCTCGGATTCTGACCCCAATGTCGCCCGGGCGTCTCGGGCTGCGACCTCCCCGCTGTTCCCTTTCTCAGCTGCCGCCCCCACAACGGAAGCGAGGGGCACGTTTGTACCAGGGAGCGGGGTGAAGGAGGGACCGGCTTCCCCGGGCGAGGGGCACATCCTTTGGCACGGGGCCACTTTTCCACTGAGTTTCTCCAAAAGATCTGCTCCGGTTCGGCCAGGGATTAACTCCAGTACGGCAGGGGGAACACGCAGGGGTAGAACCAGGATCACTGTCCTACAAGGGCTGAAGTGGACTGGGAGAGGGGGCGGCCAGTGACAGCGGGGGCTGGGTTCGAAGGCTGTTCGAACCCCATCCTCTCACCTGAACAAAACCGGACGCTCCCCTGAGTCTGGAGGCCAAACTCCCCGAGGGACTGGAGCACAGGGCCCTGGGGACCCCTTTCACTGGGCTGGCAGTGGTGCCTGGGCCAGATCCACCGGGGGGTGCTCCAGCATGGAGTCCGGGCGCCCCGGGATGCACAAGTCTTTGGTGCCCAATGGGAAGATGTCGGGACAAGGGGGTGGGGGGAGGAGAAGCTCCCACACCAAGGCTGGGACCCCAGGCGAACCCTCGTCCTCTGCACAAGCCCCATCCCAGGTGAGCCCGCACCACAGGTCTGCGCATCTGTCTGCGCAGGGGACCCACCCGGCCCCACCCGCGAGTCTGTGGGTCTCGGTGTGGTGTTGCTCCCAGCGTTCGCCCCTTGCCTCCTGTCTCTCTCCGTCCTCCCCAACTCCCCTCCAGCACGGCCCCCATCAGTGCACGGACGCACAGCAAACGGGCGGCCTCCACCTCGAAGAACTCACTATCTAACTAGACCGAGGGAGGGTGGGGAAACCGAGGCAGAGAACGATTCAGGGACTCGCCCAGGGACACCCACAGAGTCACCAGCAGATTCCTGAGCCCACCCCCTTCACCCCAGCCCATCCCCCCTCTCGCTCACTCCCCAGGGCAGGTGCTACCGCCCCTGTTTGCTAGAAGGGGAAAGAGAGCGACGCGGCCCCATGGGCAGAACTGGGATTACAGCTCAAGTCTTCCCAGCTCTGGGCCCACGGCCCTGCCCCCCTGCACCACCTCCTTCTGCTCCACCCCCGGAGTAAACAAAAAACATTTTCGTAGGCCCTACACAAACCCAACTCCTCCGGCATGGATTCCCACACTGTGTTGCATGGGAGCCGGGGGGGGGGGGGAATTTATGGGGGGCAAAGAGACAGAGCTCCCCCAACTTAGGGGGCCAAGATGGGAACCCCCCTCCCCAGCAGATCTCCAGACAGACGCGTCCGTCTGTCCATCCGTCCTGCAAATTTAACCCCTCCAGCGGCCTGGGGGGGGGTTCTATCTCACAAGGCTGGATCCCCCCCCCTCCATACAACCACTGCATTAAACCAGCTCCCCTCCATCCTCAGCCCAAGAATCCCCCCCCCCCCGACACACATTAGATCCACTGTCAGCTCTGCCCCCCGCCCCCCCCGCCGCCACCTCTGTGTGAGCCAAGCAAGGCCTGGAGATTTGCAGCACAGCAATGTCCCTCCCCCTCCAGCGGGATTTCCTCGAGTCCTCCCCCCCCCCCCCCCCCCCGCCAGACGTCCGCGCGGTTCCCACAGCCCGGCACTGCAGCAAATCCCCCCACACACACACACAACCCACAACCTCTCTCTCAGTGCACAAATATAACCCCCCCACACACACACATACACAGAGACAAGGGCATGAGAGAGCCAGTGAGGGGGGTCGCCCCATATCTGAGTGACCTCTGGTGTTTCTAACCCCCCCACCAGCACAAGGGGAGGGGGTGGACGGTGGGTTTTCTGGGCTGCTGGCTAGGAGCCTAACGGAGATCTGGCCGGGCGCCTTCCCCCCCCCTTCACTCCCTGCAGCAGAACGAACCCCCCCTCCACACACACACACAGACAAACACCTGCCCTCTGCCTAGAGATTTTCCCTCAAGCCCCCTGTGCTGGGTCCAGATCCAGCGTCTGTCCATCCAGCCCCCCTCCCCCATCCCACCCCAAGGCCCAGGTGTGAAACTGACCAGTCCCCCCCACCCCCCGGACAGAGATGAAACAGACACACACAGGCACCCCTGCCAGCCGGGGATCCCCCCACCCCATCGCTCCTGGGGCTGCTCCCCATCCCCCCAT
Organism: Emys orbicularis; assembly: GCF_028017835.1. Lineage (NCBI taxonomy): Eukaryota > Metazoa > Chordata > Testudines > Emydidae > Emys > Emys orbicularis. The sequence continues at coordinate 21,590,406 of NC_088703.1, forward strand.
CCTCGCCATGCACAGAGCTCCTGGAAAACTGATTCCCAGCACCCCCCCCCCCCCACACACACACACACTACCACTTCTCAGGGCTACCCAGGAAAGGTAGAGCCCCCGCCCCAGATCCCATGGCTGCCCTGAGCCCCCCAGCCCCATCACAGGGTGGGACCCCCCCACCCCGGATCCCATGACTGCACTGACCCCCCCAGCCCCATCGCACCAGGGACCCCCCCATTCCATGATCCCACAGCTCCACTGACCTCGCCCCAGACTCCATAAATCTATCAACCTCCCTACCCTAAACTGCTGGCACCACTGACCCCCAACTCACCTGGGGGGAGATTAAACCCCCCCCCACCGCCCACACACCTGGTGTGTCCCTCTGACCACACTCTGGCCTGGTCCAGCCGGGGGTGGGGCGTGGGGAGGAATTCTACTGGGGGCCTTTACGCTGAGCCCATCCCCCTGGCGTCTGGGCAGGTGATCTAAGCTGGGAAGCGTGTGTGTGTGTGGGGGGGGGGGGGGTGAAATATCTTGTAGAGCCCATCCTCCCCGATATCACGGCGGGGGATCTAACCCAGGCAATGGTGGGGGGGAGGATGGTATAATGGGGCCCGTCCCCCTGGTATCAGGGCAGGGGATCTACCCCAGGCAATGGGGGGGGGGGAAGGACGGTGTATTGGGGCCCATCCTCCCGGTATTGGGGTGGGGGATCTACCCCAGGCAATGGGGGGGGAAGGACGGTGTATTGGGGCCCATCCCCCCGGTATTGGGGTGGGGGATCTGCCCCAGGCAATGGGGGGGGGAAGGATGGTATATTGGGGCCCATCCCCCCGGTATCAGGGCGGGGGATCTACCCCAGGCAATGGGGGGGAGGGATGGTGTATTGGGGCCCATCCCCCCGGTATCAGGGCGGGGGATCTACCCCAGGCAATGGGGGGGAGGGATGGTGTATTGGGGCCCATCCCCCCAGTTTCAGGGTGGGGATCTACCCCAGGGAATGGGGGGGGAAGGATGGTGTATTGGGGCCCATCCCCCCGGTATTGGGGCGGAGGATCTACCCCAGGCAATGGGGGGGGGGGAAGGGACGGTGTATTGGGGCCCATCCCCCCGGTATTGGGGCGGAGGATCTACCCCAGGGAATGGGGGGGGAAGGATGGTGTATTGGGGCCCATCCCCCCGGTATTGGGGCGGAGGATCTACCCCAGGCAATGGGGGGGGGGGGAAGGACGGTGTATTGGGGCCCATCCCCCCGGGGTCGGGGCGGGGGATCTACCCCAGGGACCGCAGGGGAGTGGGGGGGCCGGTACCGCAGACTCACCCGTCTGGCCTTTGCCCAGGGTCTTCTCCAGCCGGTAGGGCCCCACGTACTGGGCGTGCTGGGGGGCCGGGCCCGGGGGGTGCCCCCCAGGCTCCTTGCCGCCGGACATGACGGCCGGGCCCCCTTTGTCTGCCACCTCCCCCCCCCCACCCCGCCTCGATTCCCCTCCCTGGGCAGGAACAATAGACGGAGGCCCCGGCCCCTCAGCCCCGCATGCCGGCGGGTTTGGGGGGGCCGGGGGGGAGGGGAGGAGGGATCGGGGACGGGGGGGGCTGGGCTGGGAGGGAGGCTCACCGCCCGGGTACCAGCATGATGGAGGGGGGCCCTTCCCCCCCCCTCCAGCCAGGGATGCTGCGACAGCTGCTGGAGGATGCTCGTCCCTGGCTCCCCCCCCCCCAGCTGCCTCCTCCTCCTCCCCCCCCCCCCGCATCAGCATCCGGGCACCGGGTGACAGCCACCGGCGGGGTGAACCCGGCCCGCCGCGCGCGGGGGGGGCACAAAGGGGAGCGGGGGGAGGGGGTGATGGGGGGTGAAGGCGGCGGGGGGGGGCTGTTCCTGGGCAGGTGTCGTGTCTCGGTGATGGGGGGGGGGGACTGAGGGTCTGGGTGTCTGGCTGGGTGAGTGCGGGGTTGTGGTGGGGTGTAGTTGGGTCTGTGATTGTGATTGTGTGACTGCCATTGTGTGATTGTGGGGTGTTTAATTGGGGCTGTGAGTGTGTGACTGTCATTGTGTGATTGCGGGGCTTGTGGTGAGTGTAATTGGATCTGTGACTTTATGGCTGGGTAACGGTGTGATTGTGGTTGTGATTGTATGATTGTCACGTGTGTAATTCTGACTGTAATTGTGTGAATGTGACTGTGTGACTGTCGTGTGATTGCGGGGCTTGTGTGTGTAATTGGGTCTGTGACTGTATGGCTGGGTAACTGTGTGATTCTATGATTGTCACATGTGTAATTCTGTCTGTAATTGTATGACTGTAACTGAGTGATTGTGGCTGTGATTGTGTGACTGTCATAGTGTGATTGTGGTGTGTGTAATTGTGGCTGTGATTGTGTGACTGTCATAGTGTGATTGCGGGAATTGTGTGTGTAATTGGGTCTGTGATTGTATGGCTGGGTATCTGTGTGATTGTGGCTGTGATTGTATGATTGTTGTGTGTAATTCTGTCTGTGATTTTCTGACTGTAATTGTGTGATTGTGTGACTGTCGTGTGACTGTGATGTGTGTAACTGGGTTTGTGACAGTATGGCTGGGTAACTGTGACTGTATGATTGTTGTGTGTAATTCTGTGATTGTATGACTGTAATTGTGTGATTGCAGCTGTGATTGTGTGAATGTGGCCGTGATTGTGTGACTGTCATTGTGTGATTGCGGGGATTGTGGTGTGTGTAATTGGGGCTGTGACTGTATGGCTGGGTAACTGTGATTGTGTAATTGGGTCTGTGATTGTATGACTATAATTGTGTGATTGCGGCTGTGATTGTGTGATTGTTGTGTAATTGGGTCTGTGATTGCATGGCTGGGTAATTGTGTGATGGTGGCTGTTATTGCCAGGTGTGTAATTGTGTCTGTGACTGACTGTACCTGTGTGATCGTGGCTGTGATGGTGTGATTGTTGTGAGTAACTGTGGCTGTGATTGTTTGGCTATGTAGTTGTATGATCGTGGCTGTGACAGTGTGACTGTGGCATGTGTAATGGTGTCTGTGATTATTGTGTGACTGTATGATTGTGTGTATAATTGTGATTCTGAGTGTGCAACTGTGTGTGAGAGACAGGCTGTGACAAAGAGACACGGGGTGTGTGATCTGTGTGTTATAGAGTGTGACAAAGACAGTGAATGTCAGTGTGTCTATGTGTGTGTGTGTGTGTCCCGTGTCTGCCGCCCCCTGCTGGAGGGGCTGGGCCCTGAGCTCTGTGTGAGTGTGACCCCCACTGCCCAGTCTGGCCTCAGCTGCTCAGTGCCCCCTGCCCCCCATCCGACCCCCACTTCTCAGTTAAAGGGGAGAAAATCCGCCCCCTCCCCGGTCTCCCCCACTATCCACCACGGGACCCTCTGGTCAAGGTACACTTTAACTGCAGCATCGCTTTCCCCACCCCCTAGAGGGGAAAGGCCCCCGTGCCCCATTCCCTGCCCCCTCCACCAGCCCACAGGGGGGGTGAATGGGGGAGGATCTGCACCTTCCCCATTAGCTCTGTTCCCGATCTCGAAGCGTCAGGGACAGGCTAAGCGCTGACACTCAAGCTCTGATGTCCCCTCCTGGATCTGTGTCTGTCACGCTCTGGGCTGTTCACACCCCTGCGAGCGGCCGGCTCAAGCTCTCCGCAGACCCAGGCAGCTTTGGTTCCACTTCGGTCCCGTTTCCAAACTGTCATCCCGAGCCATGCAGGCTAGAAACCTTTTTTTCTTTTTTAACGGGACGCCGAGATTTGGGAGCCGTCCCGGGACCCACTCTCTGGGGCCCTCAGCCTGCGGCCTTATCCGGATCTGTGTCCCTAACCTCTGTGCCACTTGGTCTTCAAGCTGGCACTGGGGGTTGCTTTCCAGTACCCGGGCCGGGGCCAGCGCTGGTTCTGGTGGAGCAGGCGCTGTTGGCATGGGTCGGGGAGGCACTGGGCGGGCGCGGGAGGGGGGGGAGCTGGTGTTCAGAAAGGGATGTGACCTTTCCTGATATTTCCCCTGCCCGGTGGGGCAGGACCCATGCGATGGCCCCCGGCCCGTGGTTGGCTCCTTCTCGGGGTCTTTCAAATGTAAGGCTGAAATCCCAGCGATGGGGGGCGGGGGGGTGTTCCACTGGGGCTGGTGGGGGATGAGTCACTGCCTTGCCCCCCCACCCTAGATCCGTCACAGCTCCCTGAACCCTCCCCCTAGCAAACCTCCCCTGGATCCCCTGCCAAATCTCCCTCCCTGTGGTGGGCCCCTGCTGCCCAATCCCACCCCACTGGATCCCCTCACAGCCTCTCCAGTTCCCCCTGTGCTATTCCCGCCCCCCCCCCCACCGGCAGCCCGCTCCTGGATCCCCCTGCCCAATCCCCCCCCCCACAGCCTCTCCAGTCCCCCTGCCCCCCGTCGCTCCCTCCTGGAGCCCCCTGCCCAGGATCGGGGCCACGGCCCAGCTTTTAAACAGTCCCTTGGAGGAAGCCATTGGCGGGGCAGACCCCCCCTTTCCCACCAGAGCCAGGCCCTGCGGCCTGCCCCACTCGCCCCCAGGAGCTCTGCCCAGAGCCGGAGAGTCCCCTCGTTCGGGGTGAATGGTCCAGTCCCTGGGGTGCCCCGTTTTCTCTCCGGACCCTCCAGTTGCTCTGGGTCATGGCCTTTCATGCCCCATTCATTCCACTCCCGCAGGCCCCGTGACCCCCGTGCCGCACGGCTTCGGTGGGCTGTAAACCTCCCCCCCCACACCATACACACACACACGGGCAGCAATGTGGAATCTGTGGGGGAAACTGAGGCAGACACAGGAACCATCCACGTATGACAGAAAATTCCCACTTTGTCATCCACCCCCCCTGGAGGGCCCTCACCAATTCCCCCCCAGCAATCCCCCCAACCCCCCCGCCCGACCCCCCCTGCACCCTCCAACCCACCTACCCCAGCCACTCCTTGGATCCCCCAACCCCCCAAATTCCCCTTCCAGCAATCCCACCTAGATCCCCCCAGCCCCCCCCCCCCCGCAGCAATCCCACCCTGGATTCTCCCAACTCCCTCCCCATTCACCCCAGCAATCCGACCTATATCCTCCCAATCACTCTGCCCGACCCCCCCGGATTCCCCCAACCCCCGCCCCCAATTCTCCCCCAGCAATCCCACCTAGATACCCCCAGCCCCCCCGATCTTCCCCCCAGCAATCCCACCTAGATCCCCCCGCCCCCCCGAATCTCCCCCCCCCAGCAATCCCACCTAGATCCCCCCAGCCTCCCCCGGATCTCCGCCCCCAGCAATCCCACCTAGATCCCCCCCGGATCTCCCCCCCCAGCAATCCCACCTAAATCCCCCCACCCCCCGGATCTCCCCCCCAGCAATCCCACCTAGATCCCCCCGCCCCCCGCCGGATCTCCCCCCCCAGCAATCCCACCTAGATCCCCCCACCCCCCGGATCTCCCCCCCAGCAATCCCACCTAGATCCCCCCGCCCCCCGCCGGATCTCCCCCCCCAGCAATCCCACCTAGATCCCCCCACCCCCCGGATCTCCCCCCCAGCAATCCCACCTAGATCCCCCCGCCCCCCGGATCTCCCCCCCAGCAATCCCACCTAGATCCCCCCGCCCCCCCCGCATCCCCCAACCCCGCCCCCCGTCTTCTGCCCCGCCCCCTCCCCCTCCCCACATGTCCGGCCAAGATGGCGGCGCCCAGGGCTGGGAGTGGGGAGCGCGCGGCGCGGTAGGGGGTGAGCGGGGCAGCGGGGGACGGGGGAGAGGGGCAGAAGACGGGGGGGGGGGATGGGCACTGGGGCAGGTGTGGGGGGATCTCTGGGGGAGGGGCCGGGTGCGGGGCAGAAGACGGGGGGGGGATGGGCACTGGGGCAGGGGTGGGGGTGGGGGGGTCTCTGGGGGAGGGGCCGGGTGCGGGGCAGATGACGGGGGGGGGATGGGCACTGGGGCGGGGGTGGGGGTGGGGGGGTCTCTGGGGGAGGGGCTGGGTGCAGGGAAGAAGACGGGGGGGGGATGGGCACTGGGGCAGGGGTGGGGGTGGGGGGGTCTCTGGGGGAGGGGCTGGGTGCGGGGCAGAAGACGGGGGGGGATGGGCACTGGGGTAGGGGTGGGGGGGTTTCTGGGGGAGAGGCCGGGTGCGGGGCAGAAGACGGGGGGGGGATGGGCACTGGGGCAGGGGTGGGGGGGGTCTCTGGGGGAGGGGCCGGGTGCGGGGCAGAAGACGGGGGGGATGGGCACTGGGGCAGGAGTGGGGGGGTCTCTGGGGGAGGGGCCGGGTGCGGGGCAGAAGACGGGGGGGGGATGGGCACTGGGGTAGGGGTGGGGGGGTTTCTGGGGGAGAGGCCGGGTGCGGGGCAGAAGACGGGGGGGAGGGGAGGGGTCTCTGGGGGAGGGGCCGGGTGCAGGGCAGAAGATGGGGGGGGATGGGCACTGGGGCAGGGGTGGGAGGGTCTCTGGGGGAGAGGCCGGGTGCGGGGCAGAAGATGGGGGGGGGAGGGCACTGGGGGGAAGGGTTTCTCTGGGGGAGGGGCGTGTGGCAGAGAGTGGTGGGGGGCAGAGGGCGACGGGGTGGGGTGGTAGAGGGGTGATACGCTCTGCCCCAGGAAGGGGGGGTGTTGGGGGCCTGTTTAATAGGGGACAGGAGAGACACTGGGGGGCACTGTTCCCCCGCCTTTCTCGATACCCTGCGCCCCACAGCCTGGCCGGGCCCCCCTCCCGTGCTGATCTGGGTTCTCTCCCCGCCCCCCAGCGGACCCTCTTGTGGTGCCAGCGGTGGGAGGTGGACGCCAGCGACACCCCACAGGCCGAGTGCCCAGCGCAGACACAGCGTCTGGTAACGCCTGGACCCCCCGGACCTAGGTGATGGAGGGTGGGGTCTAGTGGTTAGAGCGGGGTGGGGTGGGGGGAGCCAGGACTCCTGGGTTCTCTCCTGGCTCTGGGAGGGGAGTGGGGCCTAGCAGTTAGAGAAGGGGGGGTTGGGAGCCAGGATGCCTGGGTTCTCTCCCCAGCTCAATACCTGACTCCTGTTGTCTGTGCCTTTCTCTGCAGGGGACGTGGCCGGGGCGCCTGGTCTCTGGCCCCGCACCGCTCCAGCCATGGCTGAAGGGGGCGCCGGGGGGAATGAGCCGCCGCGCGAGCATCCTCAGAACCTGCAGGGGCTGCTGCAGATGGCCATCACTGCTGGCAACGCCGAGCCCAGCCAGCTGGAGCCCATGTCTGACGAGGTGCGGGGCTGCACTCCTGGGTCCTAGCCTGCCTTTGGGAGGGGAGTGGGGCCTGGTGGTTAGAGCAGAGGGGCCTGGGAGCCAGGACTCCTGGGTTCTCTCCCAGATCCGGGAGGGGAGTGGGGCCTAGTGGTTAGAGCAGGGGGGGCTGGGAGCCAGGACTCCTGGGTTCTCTCCCAGATCTGGGAGGGGAGTGGGGCCTGGTGGTTAGAGCAGGGGGGGCTGGGAGCCAGGACTCCTGGGTTCTCTCCCAGATCCGGGAGGGGAGTGGGGCCTGGTGGTTAGAGCAGAGGGGCCTGGGAGCCAGGACTCCTGGGTTCTCTCCCAGATCCGGGAGGGGAGTGGGGCCTGGTGGTTAGAGCAGGGGGGGCTGGGAGCCAGGACTCCTGGGTTCTCCCCCCGGCTCAGGGAGGGTTGGGGCGGGGCTGGGCACTGACTCCCTCTTTTCCCCGTTCCCCAGCGACGGCAGTGGTTGCAGGAGGCCATGGCCCAGGCGTTCAGGGGGCAGCTGGAGGAGGTGGAGCAGATGAAGGAGTGCCTGCGGGTGCTGGAGGCTGTGTCCCCTGTGGGGGACGGCGGGGAGACCTCAGAGCCAGCCGAGGGGGACCCCTCCCGCCAGGCCAGCGCGCTGGAGCTGCTAGCTGAGCTGTGCGAGAACCTGGACAACGCCGCAGGTATGGGGTGGGGCACTCGGGGCAGGGGGGGGTTCGGGGGGCAGGAGAGGGGCAGGGCGGGAAGGAGCAGGGATGGGGGATCATCCTGGGAGTGCTGGGGCAGCAGGGGTGGGAACAGTGGGTGCCTGTGGACTGGGAAGTGGAGGGTGTTGTTGTGGGGGGAAGGTAGTCAGGGTTCTGGGGGGTGGATTGTCAGGACACCAGGGCTGCCCCCGAAGGAGGCCTGATCTCTGAGATGGGGCCCCCTGAATGGGGGCTGGGTCACGGGGGGTGAACCGTGTAATTGAGCCTGCGAGCAGGTGACCCCCACAGGGTGGGGCTGGCTTAGGGGGTGCCCTGCCGGAGCTGCCTGAGAACCCCCTATGGGCACCATATGGTCTCCGGGGCACCTGCTGTCATGGCCGCCCCCTTCCCCTCCCAGATTTCTGCAAGCTGGACGGGATGCGGCTGCTGGCTCATCGCTACCTGGAGCACCCCGTGCCGGAGCTGCGCTGGCGCGCCGCCCACCTCGTGGGCACCTGCGCCCAGAACGTGCCCAAGGTGCAGGAGCAGGCCCTGGCACTGGGCTGCATGCGCAAGCTGCTGCGCCTCTTGGACCACGACGGGGCCGACGCAGTGCGCGTCAAGGCGCTCTTCGCCATCTCCTGTGAGTCCTGCAGGGGGCGCCGGCTCCCGGCCGGCCGTAGGGCAGGGAATGGGGCACGGGGCCTGTCCCCTGTAGGGGTTGCCGGCTCCTGTCTGGCTGCAGGGCGAGAGGTGGGGATGGGGCACTGAGTCTGTCCCCACTAGGGGGCACCAGCTCCACAGCCATAGAGATTACTGGCCCCATGGTAGCAGAGAGGCCGGGGGGGGCGGAACCCTTGCTCTCCTCTGCCCCCGGAGGCCGGGGGTGGCATTGCAGCAGGGGAGGAGCTGTGTGCGTTGCCCCGGCTGAGGCTGTCTCTGCCCCTCTCCCCGGCGCCAGGCCTGGTGCGCGCCCAGGAGGGCGGCCTGCAGCAGTTCCTGCGGCTGGACGGCTTCTCGGTGCTGATGCGCGCCATGCAGAGCCCTGTGGAGAAGCTCAAGGTCAAATCCGCCTTCCTGCTGCAGAACCTGCTGCTGGACCACCCGGAGCACAAAGGTGAGGGGCCTCCGGGACGCTGGGGGGGCTCTGCCCTCTGCCCCCACCCGTCCCTGCCCAGTCTGTCCGTCCGAGCACGGCCCTCTGCCCCCAGCCGGCCCTGCCCCGTCTGCCCGGCCGGGCTCTGCCCTCTGCCCCCTACCCGGCCCTGACCCGTCTGCCTGGTTGGGCACAGCCCTCTGTCCCCTACCCGGCCCTGCCCCGTCTGTCCGTCTGGGCACAGCCCTCTGTCCCCACCCGGCCCTGCCCCGTCTGCCGGGCCGGGCACTGCCCTCTGCCCCCTACCCGGCTCTGACCCGTCTGCCTGGTTGGGCACAGCCCTCTGTCCCCTACCCGGCCCTGCCCCGTCTGCTGGGCCGGGCACTGCCCTCTGCCCCCTACCCGGCCCTGACCCGTCTGTCCGTCCGAGCACGGCCCTCTGCCCCCACCCGGCCCTGCCCCGTCTGCCCGGCCGGGCTCTGCCCTCTGCCCCCTACCCGGCCCTGACCCGTCTGCCTGGTTGGGCACAGCCCTCTGTCCCCACCCGGCCCTGCCCCGTCTGCCGGGCCGGGCACTGCCCTCTGCCCCCTACCCGGCCCTGCCCCGTCTGCCTGGTTGGGCACAGCCCTCTGTCCCCTACCCGGCCCTGACCCGTCTGCCTGGTTGGGCACTGCCCTCTGCCCCCTACCTGGCCCTGACCCGTCTGCCTGGTTGGGCACAGCCCTCTGTCCCCTACCCGGCCCTGCCCCGTCTGCTGGGCCGGGCACTGCCCTCTGCCCCCTACCCGGCCCTGACCCGTCTGCCTGGTTGGGCACAGCCCTCTGTCCCCTACCCGGCCCTGCCCCGTCTGCCCGGCCGGGCTCTGCCCTCTGTCCCCTACCCGGCCCTGCCCCATCTGCCCGGCCGGGCTCTGCCCTCTGCCCCCTACCCGGCCCTGACCCATCTGCCTGGTTGGGCACAGCCCTCTGTCCCCTACCCGGCCCTGCCCCGTCTGTCCGTCTGGGCACAGCCCTCTGCCCCCACCCAGCCCTGCCCCATCTGCCAGTCTGGGCACAGCCCTCTGCCCCGACCCGGCCCTGCCCCATCTGCCTGGCCGGACTCTGCCCCCACCAGGCCCTGTCCCGTCTGCCCGGTGGGCTCTGCACCCACCCGGCCCTGCCCCGTCTGGGCATGGCCCTCTGCCCCCACCCGGCCCTGCCCTGTCTGCCCAGCCAGGTGCCACCTTCTGCCCCCTTCCAGCCTTGCCCCAGTCATCCTCCATTCCCCCCCGCCCCCGGCCGTACTCCAGCCCCCTGACTCGCTGCTTTCCCTCTCCAGAGACCCTGTGCTCCATGGGGATGGTGCAGCAGCTGGTGGCTCTGATCCGCTCTGAGCACAGCCCCTTCCATGAACACGTCCTGGGGGCCCTCTGCAGGTGAGATGGGCACAGGGGTCCAGGACTCCTGGGTTCCCTTCCCAGCTCTGGGAGGGGTGTGGGGCCTAGTCAGTAGAGCTGGGGGAGGGGGGTCTGGTAGTCAGTGGGAGCGATGGGGCATTGGTTTGTGCTGAGAATAACCCCCCCTCCCCCCCGCAGCCTGGTGACGGATTTCCCCCAGGGGGTGCGGGAGTGCCGGGAACCGCAGCTGGCGCTGGAGGACCTGCTGAGGGAGCGCTGCCAGCTGCTGCAGCAGCAGGAGGAGTTCCAGGTAGGGATCAGAGGTGGGGGTTGGGGGGGTTGGCTGCTCTTCCGGGACAGAGCCACCCGCGTGTCGTCCAGAGGCACCGCCCTCCAGCCCCCTGGCCGTGCCCCGTCTCCCCCGTCTGGCACGGGGAGCGCTGCCCTCTGCCCGTCTCCCCCAGCCACTTCCCATCTCCCCGGTGTGCGCTGGGTGGTGCTGCCCTCTGCGCGTCCCCACCAGCTGTGCCTCGTTCCCCCTGCCTGGCGCTATGGGGCACCACCCTCCGTCCCCCCTGGCCTCACACTGTGCCCCACCTGGCGCTGCCCTCTGCCCCCATCCGCCTGGCACTGGGGGCATTGCCCGCTGTATGCTATCCAATAGCGATCCCAGATCTACTCCGTCCCCTCCGCGACATCTCCGGGCGTTGGTGGGTGAGCTGGTGCCCAGGCAGCCTGGCTGTTAGAAAATCTCTGTCCTTGCTCCACCCAGGCATGAGATCCCGCGGCCTGATGGGTACGTGGGGGTCAGAGCGGTCCTCGCTCATTACCGCTCCTGCTCCCATCTACCCCAGGTTCCTGCCCAAGCGGGACTTCAACTGGACTGTGGTGAACTTCCCAGCAGCAGTGCCAGGACTGGGCCTCCTGCTTAGTCTGCGGCACAGTGCCCCCTAGTGCCCGCGCCAGCACTGACTCCCTGGGGAGAGCGCCCCCTGCTGAGCCCCCGCACCGCAACACCCCGCTGGGTCTCCCATCCACACTACGACCCACCTGAACCCCACTTAGCTTGGGAACTTTCCCACCCCGCTGGCCATGGGGCAGCCCAGCTGCAGCAGCAGCCTCTCTGCTGCCCCCCAAGCCGCGTGTGGGGCGGGGAGGCCGGCCCCGCTCACCCCTGCGCCTTGTGTCCCCCTAGGAGGAGCTGGAGTTCTGTGAGCGGCTCCAGCGTGTCTGCTTTCAGACACCCCCTGAGGAAAGCAGCATGGATCGGTGACTGCCCCCGGTGTGTGTCCCCCCCCCGGATCTGTGACTGGCCCCGGTGCTCCTGGTGCCCCCCCCAGATCGGTGGCTTCCCTGAGGTGCCCACTCCTCGGAATGGTGGTTTCCTCCCGGCCTTTTCTGTGTGTCTCGTGTGGGCGGCTTTTCTGAGAGGGACCCCCGGCTGGACACCTCCCCCCCACCCATGGGGCTGGGGAGAGGGGCCGGAGCCACCCCAGAGAGGAGGGCCCTCGGCTGGATCAGAACCAGGAGCTTTCTGGCCCCCGTTTGTTCTGTGTAGATCCTGCGAGAGACACCCCCTCCTCCCCGCCACACGAGTTGTAATGACGAATCCAGGCAGCGAGGGGTTAATCTGAGAACACTTCCTCTCCGGTGACGTCTCTAGGGGGCGCTGCCAGGGTGGGGACTGGCTGGCTGCAGGGGGGGCAGGGAATGGGGCATGGGGCTTTTCCTTTTAGGGGGTGCCGGCCCTGATCTGGGCCCACCTGAGGGTGTGGGGGTGCCATTTGACTTGGGAGCCCAGAGGATAGGTGCTATGCCCATTGCTGTCACATGCTCCCCGCGTGGAGGGTCTAAGGGGCGGAGGGGGGGGGGGTGCTGAGCTGGGGGGGGCAGCTTGGGGTCCTCCCGCTCTGCCTGTTCCTGTGTTCTTGTTGCCGATGGTTTTCTAATAAAAGTTCTGCATTGGGTGGATCCTTTTCTGTTTCCTGGGGGATGCTGGGGGGGGGGGGGGGGGATCATGGGTGGAGCTCGGACCTAGGCAAAGGGGTGGGGTGTTGTGGAATGGGGCACGTGGCCTTTCTCCTCTAGGGGGCGCTGGCTCCTACCCGGCCCCAGGGCAGGGATTGGCTGGCTAAGGGGAGCAGAGAATGGGGCACGGGGCCTTTCTCCTCTAGGGGGCACCAGCTCCCATCCAGCCCTAGGGCAGGGATTGGCTGGCTAAGGGGGGTGGAGAATGGGGTATGGGGCCTGTCCCCTCTAGGGGTCTAGCTGATGAGGTTACAGTGATGATGTCACGCCCCCAGCAATTAGACCAAAGTGCTGATGTTGCAATGATGATGTCAAACGTGATGTAGCTGATGATGATGTCAGTGAGTCTCAGAGCTTTGCTGTCACACCATGAGGACGTGCCCTGCAGGGTGATGTCAGACAGGTGGAGAGATGATGTCACATGCTGGCTGGTGATGTCATTCTGCTGTGATGTCACAGCATGGGATGAGATCACCACCTGGGAGTGGTTGTGGCAGGGTGATGATGCCACTCTGAGGATGTGCCCGCACTGGGTGTCACACACTGGTGATGTCAGACATGTGGAGCGATGATGTCATGTTGGTTGCTCAGCTATGATGTCACAGCCTGATGATGTCACAGACCCAGGCTCAGTTACTTATCGACATATGTAAATTTCTGCTAAGCACCACAATGTTTCCTCCTTAATTTAAATATTAATTGGCAGCCAGTTGCCCTTGCGCATGCGCCTGGGCGCTTGGCGTAGGGGAGGGGACGTGCAGGAGGCGGGAGGGCTGTCTCTGCGTCAGGCGCATGCGCGGCCAAGGACCCCAGACCTATTTACAGGGCGCATGCGCACATTCGTAAGCGGGGCGAAGGGGAACACAATATGCGCGTGCGCACTTCCTGAGGCAACAGCGAAACATTTACGCATGCGTAGCTGGCCCTGGAAGATTGAGAGGTTATTTTGCGCATGCGCACCCACATCAGGCGTTGGGCAGGGTTGGAAAAAATGGGAGTGGCGCATGCGCACCTTCCCTGGGAAACAGACGCCCGAAGGTTCTAGGCATGCGCCTCCGCTGGGAGGCGGGGCCTAGAATTCTCGCGGGCGCTGCCCCCCGACCCATCGTGCGGAGTGTGCGCATGTGCCGGCTCCCGGCGAGGGGGAAGGAAGGGTCCGCTCGGCGCATGCGCGTTGCCCCGGAGACGGGGGGCCCCGGCAGTGAGACGGGGCGGCAGAGCGGCCGCAGGCTGGTTCCGGGCGCGGGGCATTGTGGGATCGCGGCGGTGCCAGGAGACCCAGGGGGGGCCCGGTAAGCTGCGTCTCTCGGTGGCCGCCATATTGGCCTCTCAGCCCCGCGCTTCCCGCCTCAGACCCCCCTAGACCCCCCCCCTGGGCCGGGACCCCCCCTAGGGACCCCCCCATAGCCCCCCCCGGGGCCCCGAATCCCCTGGGCCGGGACCCCCCCGCCCCCCCCCCCCCCCGGGGCCCCGAATCCCCTGGGCCGGGACCCCCCCGACCCCCCCCCCCGGGGCCCCGAATCCCCTGGGTCGGGACCCCCCATAGACCCCCCGGGGCCCTGAATCCCCTGGTCCGGGACCCCCCATAGACCCCCCGGGGCCCTGAATCCCCTGGGCCGGGACCCCCCATAGACCCCCCGGGGCCCTGAGCATTGGCCTGCTAAACCCAGGGTTGTGAGTTCAATCCTTGAGGGGGCCATTTAGGGATCTGGGGCAAAAATCTGTCTGGGGATTGGTCGTGTTTTGAGCAGGGGGTTGGACTAGAACCTCCTGAGGTCCCTTCCAGCCCCGATATTCTATGACTCCTCCGGGGCCCTGAATCCCCTGAGCCCGGGACCCCCATAGACCCCCCCAGGACTCCCCCATTGAGCCCTGGACTTGACTGGGACCCACGGATACCCCCCTGGGGCCCGTCCCCCCGTTAGGGACTCCCTAAGGCCCCCCAACCAGGGTCCCCCTCCCTCACAGACCCCCCCCTTGGGGCCCCCCCATAGACCCCTGAGCTGGGTCGAGGGAGCCCCCCTGAGACTCCCTGGGGATACCCCCCACGGCCCCATAGAGACACCCTCCCTCCCCCCGGGGCTCCTGCCTCAGCCCTGGGTGCTCTGTCTGGCTGGGGACAGCACCAGTCACTCTGGGGGGATGGGGGTGTGGGGGGGCGTCTCAGCCCAACTCCCTGCTCGGCGCTGCATAAATGTGCTCTCTGCATCCCCCGGCCCCCAAATCTCACCCTCCCCTCGCATCAAGGTCGGGTGGGGGCTAAAGGAAACCAGCCCCTGTGTTGGAGGGAGACGGAGCCTGGGCCCGGTTCTGTGTGCCCGGGGCGGCTGGGAGCCAGGACTCCTGGGTTCTCTCGCCGCCTCTGCCACTGCCTGGCCATGTGACAGTGGAGGGGCGAGTCCCTTCTCCGTGCCTCAGTTTCCCTCCTCTGAAGTGGGGCCCAGGGTGAGGTATTGTAGGGGCGAAGGTACATCTGGCGCGTGGAGGTGGAGGGGCTCCGCATGAGCCTGGGGGGTGGATGTCCTAGCGGCTGTGGCCCCCAGCGGACGGCTCTCTGGGGCAGGCCACGGCCGGCGCGGCTCCTGGTGTCGGGCTGACCTGGCTGCCGGATGGGTGAAAGCCCCATGCAGGTGGCTGGGTGGCAGCGTGCCATGGCCCGGGCAGAGTGCTCCATCTCCGTGCCATGGCGGGTGTCAACAGCGTCGATAGCAACTGGGTGGGCGGGACGTTTCTGGTACCTGAGTGACAGAATTTCTAACCCGTGCATTGCGGGGCAGTGGGGCAGGGAATGGGGGCCTGGGGCCTGTCCCCTCTAAGGGGCACAGGCTCCCATGCAGCCCCAGGGCAGGGACTGGCTGGCTTAGGGGGGCAGGGAATGGGGCCCGGGGCCTGTCCCCTTTAGGGGGCGCCGGCTCCCATGCGGCCCCAGGGCAGGGACTGGCTGGCTCAGGGGGGTGGGGAATGGGGCACGGGGGTCTCTTTCGTTCCAGTCGGGGCTCTCATCATTAATCACGTTTCATTCACCAGTGCCCAGGCTCTGATGCGCTAGGTGCTGTACAGAGTAGCAGAGTCCCCTGCCCAAAGCACTCAGCAGCTAAATCCTCCTGCTAGGAGCAGAGACCTGCCGGTGGCCGGGCGGGGTCAATCTGGAGTGACTCCCCCGCCCCGCACAATCCGGGTCTGAAATTGGAGTGTAATCAGCGTAACCTCAGTGTGTCTCCAGCCCCGCCCTCTGCTTCCATTCGCCACCCGGCCGGGTTTCCGTGGCCCCGTGCCAGGCAGGCATTATTCTAAGATAGCGACTGTTTGGCCTTTGCTGGTAGCTGCCGGCTCAGTGCTGGTCCGGGGAGCCCCAAGTTCAAATCTCACCGTGGAAGGGCCGGTGGGCGGGGCCTCGGTCTCAGCTTTGGACTCTCCCATGGCGGTGCTGCTGGGGCCGTTCGGAAGGGCAGGGAGTGGGGGGCGTGCACGAGCCTGCACCGGGGAGGCTGAGTCCCTGCCCAGCTGAGATTGGGGCTCCATCGTGCTGGGCGCCGCCCAGACCCAGTGAGGGAGGGTCCCTGCCCAGCTGAGATTGGGGCTCCATCGTGCCGGGCGCCGCCCAGACCCAGCGAGAGGGTCCCTGCCCAGCTGAGATCGGAGCCCCGTCGTGCCGGGCGCCGCCCAGACCCAGCGAGAGAGGGTCCCTGCCCAGCTGAGATCGGGGCCCCGTCGTGCCGGGCGCCGCCCAGACCCAGCGAGAGAGGGTCCCTGCCCAGCTGAGATCGGGGCCCCGTCGTGCCGGGCGCCGCCCAGACCCAGCGAGGGGGTCCCTGCCCAGCTGAGATCGGGGCCCCGTCGTGCCGGGCACCGCCCAGACCCAGTGAGGGAGGGTCCCTGCCCAGCTGAGATCGGGGCCCCGTCATGCCAGGCGCCGCCCAGACCCAGCGAGAGGTTCCCTGCCCAGCTGAGATCAGGGCCCCGTCATGCCAGGCGCCGCCCAGACCCAGCGAGAGGGTCCCTGCCCAGCTGAGATCAGGGCCCCGTCGTGCCGGGCGCCGCCCAGACCCAGCGAGAGGGTCCCTGCCCAGCTGAGATCAGGGCCCCGTCGTGCCGGGCGCCGCCCAGACCCAGCGAGAGGTTCCCTGCCCAGCTGAGATCGGGGCCCCGTCGTGCCGGGCA
The DNA here is from genome assembly GCF_028017835.1 of Emys orbicularis. Taxonomy (NCBI): domain Eukaryota; kingdom Metazoa; phylum Chordata; order Testudines; family Emydidae; genus Emys; species Emys orbicularis. The sequence goes on from NC_088703.1 coordinate 21,606,928, forward strand.
CCGCCCAGACCCAGTGAGGGGGTCCCTGCCCAGCTGAGATCAGGGCCCCGTCGTGCTGGGCGCCGCCCAGACCCAGCGAGAGAGGGTCCCTGCCCAGCTGAGATCGGGGCCCCGTCGTGCCGGGCACCGCCCAGACCCAGCGAGAGGTTCCCTGCCCAGCTGAGATCAGGGCCCCGTCGTGCCGGGCGCCGCCCAGACCCAGCGAGGGGGTCCCTGCCCAGCTGAGATCAGGGCCCTGTTGCGCCAGGCGCTGCCCAGAGACAGCCGCAGTCTGTGCACAGCCAGGGCCCCGAGGCTAAGGGGCAGTGTGGGGCGCCGGCGGGGAGCTGGAGGCGGAAGGTTGGGGTTCTGGGGTGTGGCCCCCGCCCCTCACACGCTCTGTTCTGCTCTCCTGTCACTGTCTCCCCTTTTGCAAACCCATTTCCTGTCGCTTCCGTTACTCTCGCGGCGCCCAAAGCCGGCCGCCCGGGGACCCCAGGCCTCCGCAGCTGTATCTGCCAGCCTCGTGCTTCCCCTGCCCGGCGCGGAAGGAAGCTGGCTGCCGCAGGGGTAGGGCTGCGAACGGGGGCTGCGTGGGCGGGAGGGGGGCCGGAGCCTGTTTGTTAACCTTGCGGCGATGGCTGTTAGCCTCACCCAGGAGGGAGGCTGGCCTAGTGGCGAGGGCGTGGGAGAGCTGCGTGCGAGCGCCGGCTCCGGGGCGGCTGCTGAGTCCACGCTGCGCGGGGCGCGTGGTGGTGGGGGGGTGTCCTGCCTTCATCTGTGTAGGTTCAGGCCCAGGGCTGTGTCTTGTCTGTGCAGTGCCCGGCGCGACGGGGCCCTGATCTCAGTTGGGCGGGGGGGACAGGACATGTGTGTCTGTGCAGCGCCTGGCGCGCCGGGGCCCTGATCTCAGTTTGGGGGGGTGGGGTCTGCGCAGCACCCGGCGCGACGGGGCCCTGATCTCGGGGGGGGGGGGGGGGTTCTGTGCAGCGCCCGGCGCGATGGGGCCCTGATCTCAGTTGGGCGGGGGGGACGGGATGTGTGTCTGTGCAGCGCCTGGCGCGCCGGGGCCCTGAACTCAGACATTCTAACATGAACAGGTTGGTGAGTGGGGGGCCCGCAGGGCATGTGATGGACGGGCCCTCGTCCCTTGTCTCCCCCTGTGCACCACGGTCTGAGAGTCGCCCCCCTTCCTGCTTGTGAGCCACTCCCTGCCCCCAGCCACTGTGGGGCTGAGCTGGTCTCCCCTGCTGGCCTGGGACTGATCAGAGCATCCCTGTAGGAAACCGGAGAGAGATCTGGGTGGTGGTGGGCGCTGGCTCCCATCTGGCCCCAGGGCAGGGACTGGCTGGCTCAGGGGGGCAGGGAATGGGGCACGGGGCCTTTCCCCCTAGGGGGCGCCAGCTCCCATCGGCCCCAGGGCAGGAACTGGCTGGCTCAGGGGGCTGGGGAATGGGACACGGGACCTTTCCCCCTAGGGGGCGCCGGCTCCCATCCGGCCCCAATCAAGTTGCTGGTGGGGGGTGTCTATGAAGCATCTGGCCCTTGTCGACGTGTGTGTGTTGGGGGGTGTCCCTGATCTCTGCCGTTGCCCCAACCTCACCTGTCCAGATCTCTAGGGCGGGGTGTGTGGCTGACCCACGTGGGGCTGAATTCGGGGGGAGGGGGGGAACTCCGAGGGGAGGGGTGGGGCCTTGGGCAGAAGGGGTGGTCCAGGCTGGGGACTAGCCTCCCCGAGCCTGGAGTTCGTTCGCCGCCTGTGCTGTGGGGGATCTGTGGCCACTGACCCCCCCCCCTTTCCGTCCCTCCCCCCCCGCAGGGCGCCATGTTCTGGAAGTTCGACCTGCACTCCAGCTCGCACATCGAGACGCTGCTGGAGCGCGCCGACCTGACGCTGCGGGAGCTGCTGGATGAGGACGATGTGCTGCAGGAGTGCAAGGTGGTGAACCGCCGGCTGCTGGACTTCCTGGTGCAGCCACAGCACATGGAGGCGCTGGTGACCTGCGTGACCGAGGAGCCCCCTGCCGAGCTGGACGAGCGGCTGCGCTACAAGTGAGGGGCTGCGGGTCGGGAGTGAGGGGCACCGGCAGGACTGGGGGGGCAGGGCTGGGCTAGCAGGAGGTTGCGGGTGCTCATGTCCCCTCCCCCGCAGGTACCCCAGTGTGTCGTGCGAGATCCTGACGTCGGACGTGAGCCCGATCACGGACGCGCTGGGCGAGGACGAGGGGCTGCTGCGGCGTCTCTACGGCTTCCTGCAGGGCCACGGGGTCCTGAACCCGCTGCTGGCCAGCTTCTTCAGCAAGGTCATGGGCATCCTCATCAACCGCAAGACAGACCAGGTGCGCCAGGCGGCCAGCCCCAGCCTCCCCCTGCCTCGGTTTCCCTTCTGCCTGCCAGTTCTTGGGGCCAGGACTGGCTGTCACGCCACCTCTGTGCAGCGCCTGGCACGATGGGCCCCCGATCCCAGCCGGGATGTGTGTGTGGGGGGGGGGGGGGGTGTTACCATAATCCCACTAATAGCCTGGCAGTAGCTGGCCCCCTTTGAGCTGTGGAAGGGGTGGCCCCTCTCCGTAGCACACCCCCCCCCCGCCCGAAGCAGCTGGCGCAGGCGGGAGACCGGGCTAGCCGGGCCCAGGGTTGTGGCCGTTGCTGCCCCTCAGACCTGTGCCACTGCTCTTGTGAGTGAGACCCTCACTGCTGCTTGCAGGGGGGGACGGGCTCATCCGGACCCCCGCCCCCTCCCAATCACTGCCGCACCTCTGCCCATCTAGCCTGGCGTCCCGGCTGCCTGTTCCCTCCTCATCGGCCCGAGGCAGCTCAGGCCCCGAAGCTGGGCTGGCCCCGGTGGTGGGGAGTTCCCCAGGCTAACGGGGGCTGGCCCGGACCTTGCAGATTGTGGCCTTCCTGCGCAAGAAGGACGATTTCGTGAGCCTGCTGCTGCGGCACATCGGCACCTCGGCCATCATGGACCTGCTGCTACGCCTGCTGACCTGCGTGGAGCAGCCGGTGCTGCGCCAGGACGTCTTCAACGTAAGGGCGGGGCTTCCCGCTGGCCCCGCCCCTTCGTGCCTGCTGGCCCCGCCCCTGGACACCCACTGCCCCGCCCCTTCGTGCCTGCTGGCCCCGCCCCTAGGCACCCACTGCCCCGCCCCTTCGTGCCTGCTGGCTCCGCCCCTTTTTGTCTGCCAGGGCCCCCGCTCCGTCTCACTTGCTGCCCTGTGCCCAGCCCCACATCCTGCCCCACGCCTCATTGGCTACTCCAGGGCTATCTCGGCAGGGCACTCCATTGCTAGAAACTGCCTTGGTGCCATCCCCACCCTCCCACGGTCAGTCCTGTCTGCTGCCCCCCGGCAGGGAGAAAGTCACAGCTTCCAGCCAGGCTGAGCCAGGGGGATACCCAGCCCCATCACTAACTCATGGGGGGGGGCACTGGCAGAGCTGGGGGGGAGCCCAGGGCAGGGGTCCTGCGAGTCGGGAGTGAGGGGCACGGGCAGAGCTGGGGGGGGGAGGGGGGAGCCCAGGGCTGGGCTAGCTGGGGCTGCGGGTCGGGAGTGAGGGGCACCGAGACGTGCTGTTCCCTTCACAGTGGCTGAATGAGGAGAAGATCGTGCAGAGACTGATCGAGATGATTCACCCTTCGAAAGACGACAATGTGAGCGGCTCTCTACGGCCTGCGCCTTGGGGGGTGGAACATGGGGGGGGGGGGCAGCTATGGGAGGGGAGCTCCCACACCCCCTGCTCTAACCACTAGACACCACTCCCCTCCCACAGCCAGGGAGAGAACCCAGGAGTCCTGGCTCCCAGCACTGCCCCGCTCCCCTCCGAGAGCCAGGAGAGAACCCAGGAGTCCTGGCTCCCAGCCTCCCCCGCTCTAACCACTAGACCCCACTCCCCTCCCAGAGCCGGGGAGAGAACCCAGGAGTCCTGGCTCCAAGCCCCCCCCCCCCCCCCCCCCCGCTCTAACCACTAGACCCCACTCCCCTCCCAGAGCCAGGAGAGAACCCAGGAGTCCTGGCTCCCAGCACTGCCCCGCTCCCCTCCGAGAGCCAGGAGAGAACCCAGGAGTCCTGGCTCCCAGCCTCCCCCGCTCTAACCACTAGACCCCACTTCCCTCCCAGAGCCGGGGAGAGAACCCAGGAGTCCTGGCTCCCGCTGCCACCAGCCCTTACTGGTGATGGGGGTCCGTTCCTCTAAGCCAGCAGCTCCGATGGGGCGTGGGCAGAGGGACTGGCCCCGCCTCCCACTACTTGGCCCCGCCTTTCCCATCGCCCCGGTAACTGGGTCTCTTCCCCCCCACCCCAGCAACATTCCAATGCCGCCCAGTCCCTGTGTGACATCATCCGACTGAGCCGGGAGCAGATGATGCAGATTCAGGACAGCCCCGAACCTGACCAGCTGCTGGCCACGCTGGAGAAGTGAGTGTGGGGCTGCGGGTCGGGAGTGAGGGGCACCGGCGGGGCTGGGGGAGGGGGCATCCCAGGGCTGGGCTAGCAGGGGGCTGCAGGTCAGGAGTGAGGGGCACCGGCAGACCTGGGGGAGGGGGGAGCCCAGGGCCCCCTTGGCTGGGGGGTGGCGTCCCGGCCCTCCCAGTATCAACCCAAGTTAATGATGGCGAAGCAGAAGCACGAAGCTCCCAGACCATGAGCCAAGGACCCTCACCCTGTGCTGAGACGTGGCCCCTCTGGGGCGGGGGGCAGGGCTGGGTCCCCAGGGGATGGGGTGTTTGGGGACCCCCCAGCCAGGCGTCGGGGACCCGGGGATCCCCTCGGCCGGCCCCCCTGACTGGGGTGAGGGCGGGGTGTTTGGGGACTCCCCAGCCGGGCGTCGGGGACCCGGGGATCCCCTCGGCCGGCCCCCCTGACTGGGGTGGGGGCGGGGTGTTTGGGGACACCCCAGCCGGGCGTCGGGGACCCGGGGATCCCCTCGGCCGGCCCCCCTGACTGGGGTGGGGGCGGGGTGTTTGGGCCCCCCCGCAGGCAGGAGACGGTGGAGCAGCTGCTGGGGAACATGCTGGCGGGCGAGCGGGACGAGTCCGTCATCGTCAGCGGGATCCAGGTGCTGCTGACGCTGCTGGAGCCGCGCCGAGCCAGGTGAGGGGGCGGAGCTGGTGGGAGGGGGCGGGTCCAGCCGGCCCCCCCGCCTGCGCTCACCCCTCGCTCTGCCCCTGCAGGTCCGAGGCCGGGGGGATGGGCAGCTTTTACTGCCCCCTGGAAGGGCAGCTGGAGCTGGGGCCTCTGGGCTCGGACGGCAGCGCCTGCCAGGCCAGCCCCAGCACCCTGCTGGCCCTCAGAGGTTACCTCCGGGACTTCCACCAGCTGCTGATCGACCCCCCGAAGGTAATGGGCCCCCGGACTCCGGGGTTCCGTCCCTGGCTCTGGGAGGGGAGTGGGGGCTAGTGGTTAGAGCAGGGGGGCTGGGAGCCAGGACTCCTGGGTTCTGTCCCTGGCTCTGGGAGGGGAGTGGGGGCTAGTGGTTAGAGCAGGGGGGGGCTGGCAGCCAGGACTCCTGGGTTCTCTCCCTCGCTCTGGGAGGGGAGTGGGGGCTAGTGGTTAGAGCAAGGGGGGCTGGGAGCCAGGACTCCTGGGTTCTGTCCCTGGCTCTAGGAGGGGAGTGGGGGCTAGTGGTTAGAGCAAGGGGGGCTGGGAGCCAGGACTCCTGGGTTCTGTCCCTGGCTCTAGGAGGGGAGTGGGGGCTAGTGGTTAGAGCAAGGGGGGCTGGGAGCCAGGACTCCTGGGTTCTGTCCCTGGCTCTGGGAGGGGGTCGGGTGCGGCTGCCCGGATGCCTGGGTTCTCTTGGCTGTGCTAACCGCTGCTCCCCACAGCGGCCGGCCCTGCAGATGACGTGGGGGCTGCTGGACCCGCCGCTGGGGAACACGCGGCTGCAGGTGGTGAGGCTGCTGGGCAGCTCGCTGGGCGCCGGCGACGCGGGGCTGCAGGAGGAGCTGCTGGGCTTGGACGCCCTCAACACCATGCTGGTGAGTGCCGGGGGCGGGGCTCAGCCAATGGGAGGGTAACGGGGCGGGACCAACATCATGGAAGTCAGACCAGGGACCCATCTACCCTGGTGTCCTGCCCCCTCCCTCCCGCCCCGGTCAGAGCCAGGGGCCCATCTGCCCTGGGGTCCTGCCCCCTCCATCCCGCCCTGGTTAGAGCCATGGGCCCTGGGGTCCTGCCCCCTCCATCCCGCGCCGGGTCAGAGCCACGGGCCCATTTAGCCCGGTATCTTCAGCACTCGGCCTGCCTGGCAACGGGAACGGATGGTGCAGGAGGTTTCTGAGGGGACGGGTTTGCTTTGATTTCTGCCCCATGGTTAAAAGACGAGACCAGGGCACAACCCCTGGAGTCCAGCTCCAATCCCAGATCTGGGAAGGAGATTGCTTCACTTCCTGTCCCAAAGCGACCAGCTCTACCACCAGCCCCCACCCCAGAGGGGCTGCATCCCAGCACCAGGCGAGGGGTCCCCGTGTACCCAGCCCCCCCGCCCCATCTCAGAGGGGCCGCGTCCTAGCCCCGGGCGAGGAGTCCCCGTGTACCCAGCCCCCCTGCCCCATCCCAGAGGGGCCACGTCCCAGCGCCGGGCGAGGAGTCCCCGTGTACCCAGCCCCCCTGCCCCATCCCAGAGGGGCCACGTCCCAGCGCCGGGTGAGGGGTCCCCGTGTACCCAGCCCCCCCGCCCCACCCCAGAGGGGCCGCGTCCTAGCCCCGGGCGAGGGGTCCCCGTGTACCCAGCCCCCCCGCCCCATCTCAGAGGGGCTGCGTCCTAGCCCCGGGCGAGGGGTCCCCGTGTACCCAGCCCCCAGCGGCTCGGCGCCATGGCCAGATTGGTGCCCGGTGTCCCTTGCAAACGCTGCCCCGAGCTCCGTCTCTCTCTCTCTCGCCCAGGACCTGTATTTCAAATACACCTACAACAATTTCCTGCACGCCCAGCTGGAGGCGTGTCTGAGCACCCTGCTGCGGGCCGGCGCCCCCCCCGAGGACTCGCAGCCCCCCCCAGACAGCCCCGTCGTCAAGCATGTGAGTGGGGGGGCCCTCGAAGCTCCCGGGTGGGTGGGTGTGGGGGGGAGGAGGGGCAGCCCAGTGTGGGCAGGATCTGCAGTCGCCTTCTTCCTCCAAGGTTATAACTGGCTCCAGGGATAGAACCCAGGAGTCCTGGCTCCCAGCCCCCCTCCCCCTCTAACCCACTGGACCCCACCCTCTCCCAGAGCCGGAGATAGAACCCAGGAGTCCTGGCTCTCAGCCCCCCCTCCCCCTCTAACCCACTGGACCCCACCCTCTCCCAGAGCCGGAGATAGAACCCAGGAGTCCTGGCTTCCAGCTCCATCCTGCTCTAACCCACTGGACCCCACCCTCTCCCAGAACTGGGGATAGAACCCAGGAGTCCTGGCTCCCCCCCGTAACCAGCAGTGCCTCCTGCTCCCCAAGTCAGCGGTGGGCCCCGTCTCTGCCCCGCCCGGCCGTGACCCGCTGCCCCCTTCTCTCCCGCCCCTGCAGCTGCTGCAGAAATGCCGCCTGGTGCACCGAATCCTGTCGGCCTGGGAGGAGAACGAGCAGACGCAGTAAGTGGTGGGTGGGGGTGAGGAGCGAGACACCCCCACACGACGGGGGGGAACCCAGGAGTCCTGGCTCCCAGCCCCACCAGACCCCACAACCCTCCCAGAGCCGGGGAGAGGGGTGGAGCCCAGCTCTCTTGAGCCGTGTGCTGGGGTGGACGGTGTGAGAGTGCCCCCTAGTGCCCGGCCCTGACTGCTGGGGAGAGTGCCCTCTGTGGAGCCCCCCGCCCCGCTCCCTGCAGCCCAGCCCTGCCTGAGGGGTGGGCGCTGCGGTGACGCCCGGCCCTCGGGTCCCGTTGCAGGGCAGCCGGAGGCCGGCGGAGGGGGTACATGGGCCACCTGACGCGCATCGCCAACGCCCTCGTCCAGAGCTCCGAGAAGGGCCCTCACGTCGCCCTCGTGGGGCAGCTGCTGAAAGGTAGGTGCGGGCGGCCTGCGGGGGGCGCCGGGCCAGCGCTGGGCACAGAAACCGGCCTCCCGGCTCCCTGCCTGGTTGTGGGCCTGCGGTGACCCTTAGTGGGCGGTCAGTGGGGCGCCCTGCACTGGGGGTGTGTTCTTGCCCCCCAGGGCGGTAGGGCGTGGATAGGGGGCTGGGGCGCCCGACTCTGTGGCTGTTCCCTGCCCCCCAGGGCCCAAAGGAGGCGGATGGGAGGCCGTGGCTGGGGCGCCCGGCTCTGTGGCTGTTCCCTGCCCCCCGGGGCAGTGGTGTGGAGCTGTGGCGGGGGGCTGCCGCCCATGGGGGGCGCCATCTCACCCCGGTGCCCCTGCCGTGCCAGAGCTGCCGGAGGAGGAGCAGGAGCGGTGGGAGAAATTCGTCTCGGGGCCCCTGGCAGAGACCAACAAGAAAAACGTGGTGGATCTGGTGAGTTCCCCCCCCCCCCCCCAAACTCCACAGGCCCATCCTGCCCGGTGCTACCCCCACGTCTGTCCAGCTCTCAGCTCCGATGCCAGCCCCCCGGTCAGCCCCACGTGCCCGCTGGCTTCCTGTCCCGTGCCGACCACCGTGGAAGCCGCGAGCCCATCCTTGCTCTAGCGTCAGCCACGTCTTGTAGCAGGGAGTTCCGCCCGGCTAACCGCCTGAGCATTGTCCCGGGGCTCTGTCACATGTTCTGAGGGACCCACCCGGCCGGTGCTGCCCCCCATGGCTGGGAGGTATCGGGGAGAAGGATGGGACTCACTGCCCCCCCCGCCCCCGTACCATGACCCTAACGAGCCCCGGCACCCCCTACAGGTGAACATGCACAATCTGCACTCGTCCAGCGACGACGAGGAGAACGACCTGAAGGAGTTAACTTCCCCCAGGAGGCCGTGTGCTACAGCAGGTGGGTCTGCCCCCCCCCCCCCCCCCGAGCCAGCCGCATCCCAGTGCCGGGCAAGGGGTCCCCGGATACCCAACCCCCGCGCCCCACCCCAGAGGGGCCGCGTCCCAGGGCCGGGCGAGGGGTCCCCGGATACCCAGCCCCCCTGTGCCCGATGCCCGCCCAGCTTCTGTCTGTCTGTGTCTGTCCATCCTCGCCAGGCCTTCGTGGATTACCAGATGCAGCAGGTGACCTCGGCCTTCATCGACCACTTCGGCTTCAACGACGAGGAATTCGGGGAGCAGGAGGAGAGTGTCAAGTGTGTGTCTGCCCGGAACACCCCCCCCCCCCCCCCCCGCCCGTCCGCACCCGCTGCCCCACACTCGCTGATGGGGTGCACTGGGGAACAGGGCCACTAGGTGGCACCAGATCCACCTTCTCTGCTGTGGGCCAGGAGCCAGGACTCCTGGGTTCTCTCCCCAGCTGTGCCATGACTCCTGTCGGTGCTTTGCGCCTTTTGGGGTGACCCCCCCCCAGCTCATTCACACTAACGGGGTTCTGTGCAAACGAACGCCTGTGCTTTCCGGGGGGACACGCTGAATGTGTGCGTCTAACCCAGCTTTGCGCACGGTATCCCGTCGGCCCCCCTGCCTCCCCGGGGACCCCCATGTGGCGGGGGGCTGTGTGACGGGACAGGCTGACACCCCATAACCCCTCTCCTTGGCTTCCTGCCTCCCCGGAGACCCCGCGTAGAGCAACAGGGCAGCGTCACATCAGACCCCCCCCCACCACCACCACCACCACTGCCGTGGGGCAGGGTGCTGGCAGTAGTGCCCCCTGCCTGTTGAGCAGCCCCCCCCTCGGTGTGGGGCACCCCAGCCCCCCCGCAAACCCCTCTCGGCTTCATGTCTCTGCTTCTCTTTTTCTCTCCGCTGCCTCCAGCGCCCACTTCCGCCAACTCAAGAGGTAACAACCCCCCCTGCACCCCCCTCCCAGACCCCCGGCAGGGGCATGTGACAGCAGCCGGACCCCTCCCATCCCCAAGAGCAAGGGGGTGGAGAGGAGAACCCCATTTCAACCCCCCCGGCCCTTTCAGGAAATCCCGCCATCGGGGACTCAGCTGGGCATGGCTCCAGGCAGCGCAGGGTTAACCATCCAGCAGCCCTTGGGGCCCCAACTGCCCTCTGCACCCATGGCAGTTCCCCCCACCCGCCCGGGCTGGCGCCCCCTTTCCTAGCACATGGGAGGGGAGTGGGGTGTGATGGTTAGAGCGGGGCGGGGCTGGGAGCCAGGACTCCTGGGTTCTCTCCTCCCGGCTCTGGGAGGGGAGTGGGGTCTAGCAGCAGCCCCTCAGCTGCTGGTCGCTTCCCAATGCTTGTGGTGGGGGGTGGCCAGCGGCACCCCCAGTTTGATGCGGGCTCGGCCCCTGTCATGGTGCGTTCTCCGTTCCAGCGCCCCCTTCGACAGGACGGGCAGCCTGAGTTTTTCGCTGAGCGCCGACGACGACAGTGTGAGTGCCCCCCCCCCCCCCCCGCGGCCTTGGCCCCGCCCCCGATGTCCCCCTGGCTCTGCGTCCAACCCCACTGCCCCCTCACCACCTTCCCTAGCCCCGCATCACCCCCCGCCCCGCCTCTGCTGTGCCCTCTGCCCTTCTCTGAACGCCTGCGCCACCCTCCCATGGTGCCCCCCATTCCCAGCATCACCTCGCCGAGCGCCAATGACAAGCGCCATGAATGTTCCCCCCGTGGCCCCCCCGTCGTGCCCCCAGCCGGCACCCTGACTCTGTCCCCTTCCCCCAGCCCAACTCCAACCTGTTTGAAGTCTGCTACAAGGAGCGGATCCAGCAGTTTGATGACGACGACTCGGACGGGGAGGACGCCTGGCAGGAGAAGGAGCTGGGCTACTCGGGGGGCCCCCCGCAGCCCGCAGGGCCCAGGTACTGGCCCCCAGTGACTCCAGGGGGGCAGGCACGGGGCCTCCTGGTCTCGGGGGCAGCCAGGATGCCTGGGTTCTCTCCCTGCCTCTGGGAGGGGAGTGGGGGCTGGTGGTTGGAACAAAGGGGGCTGGGAGCCAGGACTCCTGGCTTCTCTCACCAGCTCTGGGATAAATACCAGGTTGGGTGAGCTCATGGATCTGATCAGGATGGCAGGGAGGGGACGGGATACCAGGGTAGATGGGCCCATGGCTCTTATTCAGGGACAGGGAGTGACGGGATACGGGGTAGATGGGGGAGGGGGATACCAGGGCAGATGAGCCCGGGGGGGCTGATCTGGTTGGCGGGGGGGACGGGATACCGGGTAGATTGGCCATGGGGCTGATCCTGGGGAAGGTGGGATACTGGGGTAGATGGGCCCATGGGGCTGATCTGGGAGGCGGGCGGGAGGCCAGGGTTGATGGCCCGTGGGTTGGGTCTGGGGAGGGTGCGGATACTGGGGTCGATGGGCCCGTGGGGCTGATCCGGGAGGTGGGGAGGGGATGGGGTAGATGGGCCCGGGGGACTGATCCAGGGGCAGGGGAGCAGGTGGGATACCGGGGTAGATGGGCCCGGGTGGCTGATCCGGGAGGGGGGCAGGATACCGGGGTAGATGGGCCCGGGGGGCTGATCCAGGCCCATTCTCTCCCTGCGGCAGGAGCTGCGGCAGCACGGACAGCGAGGGCAGCCGGGACTCGGAGGAGGAGGAGGGCGAGGAGGAAGACGCTGGCGGGGGCGTGGAGGGCGGAGGAGGAGGAGGCGGCGGCGAGGCCGAGGTAAGACCCTAGTGGAGAATGAGGTGAATCCAACGTGGGGGAGGGGGTTGGGGCTGGCTCTGGGTGGGGTGGTGGTGTCTAGGTAATATATGTAAATTAGATGGTGCATATTCATTAAACATGCAAATCAATGCCTCACTTCCTACTTTCGGGTGGTGGGCAGCCCAAGCCGCTGCGCCCGGTGGGTGCCGGTGTTGCCCACTGGCACCAGGGAATCGGAGCAACGGGCCTCTGCCCGGCCCTGACCCCGCTCTCTGCTCTCCCTTCTCAGGGCCAGCCCTGACCCGGAGCCTGCAGAGCCCCCCGCTCCGCTCCCCCCCAACGGCGGGGTGGACACCGGGGTGGCTGTGTGGGACAGACCCGGCTCGGACACCTCCCGCCCCCCCCACGGAAGGGAGCTGGGCCCTGTTTACAGACACCCCAGCGCAAACCAGGTGAGACCCAACCCCCTCCGCCCCCCGCAGGGCGGCCTCATCTTCATTGGCCTCGGGGGGGCACCAGCTGCTGTGGAAGACGGGATGCCGGGGTCGATGGGCCCGTGGTCTGGCCGGGGAGGGGGTGGGGGTGGGAGGCCGGGGTCGATGGGCCCGTGGGTTGGGGCTGGGGAGGGGGCGGGAGGCCGGAGTTGATGGGACCGTGGGTCGGCTCTAGGGAGGGGGGCGGAGGCCGGGGTCGATGGGCCCGTGGGTTGGGTCCGGGGAGGGAGGCCAGGGTCAATGGGCCCGTGGGTCGGGTCTAGGGAGGGGGCGGGAAGCCGGGGTCGATGGGCTCGTGGGTCAAGGCCGGGGAGGGGGCGGGAGGCAGGGGTCGACGGGCCCGTGGGTCAGGTCCAGGGAGGAGGCAGGAGGCCGGGGTCGATGGGCCCCGTTGGTCTGGAACGGGGAGGAGGCTGGGGGGTCGAGGGGCCCGTGGGTCTGACTCAGTTGGGGGCGTATTTCTGCAGCCTGTCAGACGCCCCGTCAGGCTCTGCCCAGGGACCCCACCCTCAGGAACCGACAAGCAGCAATGTATCTTCGGGGGGAGGTGAGTGTCACCGCGGCAACCTGCCCCCCCTCGCCCCAGCATTGACCCCTGGGGTGCCGTGGGAGCGGGGCGGGGGTTGCATCACCCTTCCACCACCGGCCCCTGCGGTGGGGGGTCTTCCTCGGGGGGGGGCAGGGGGATGGATCTTGAGCCCATGGGTCTGAGCTAAGTGGGGGGAGGGTGTCTGGGCCCGTAGGTTTGATCTTGGGGGCTCTGGGGGGGAGGGTGGCTGGGCCTGTGGATCGGGGGGGGGGGCTGTGGGATGGAGGGTGGCTGGGCCTGTGGATCTGGGCTGGGGGGGGATTGGGGGGCAGAATGACCACGTTGGTGGGCCCCTAACGCCCCCTCTCTCCAGCAGCCCCCCCGGAACCCCCCCGTGCGGGATCGCCCTGCGAGAGCAGCGACCCGGCGCTGAATGGCCAATCGGCACCTCCGCCCGCCCCCGCCGCAGCCAGGCCAAAGTAACGCCGGGGGGCGAGGGGGAGGGGCAAACGCGGGGTGCCAGCGCCCATGGGGGGGGGAGGGCGGGGGGAAGGGTGCCCTAGGACATGGCTGAACCTGGGGGTGGGGCTTGTGGGGTGGGGGAGGAGCCAGCCCTGGCCCCACCCCTCACCCAGCTGTTTCTCCCCCCCAGCACGGAAGGGGCCCCCCTATCTACCTCCGACTCCACCCAGCGGCTTCCGGGGGCCGCGGCCGCCCCGAAGGTGGAGAACGGCGCCCCCCAGAGGCAGCAGCAGCCAGCAGCCAGGTGAGCTCTGACACCCCCCCCCCCCCCCCAGGAGCGCTCAGCCGGTGGGGGGTCAGCTCGATGGGGGGCTGCCTGGTGGGAGGGGCTCAGTAGGGGGGATCCCCCTCAGGAGCGGGGGGGGCGCTCAGCCTGTGACCCCATCAAATCCTGTGCATGGGGGGGGGGTGTTAAATTGGCTTAGGCTGGGGAGATGGGCCCTGGGTTGGGAGGTCCGGGCAGACGGGGTGGGGAGGTCCCGGATTTGGGAATGGGGGGGGGCGATGGAACAGTAATGACCCCCCCCCCCTTGTCTGTCTCTGTCTCCTCCCCAGATAAAGCTCGCAGAGGGCACCTGGGGAAGCTGCTGATCGTGGGGGGCTGGGGGGAGCCCCCCCTCCTGGAGCCCGGCCCGCCCAAGGAGAGCCCATTCCCGCGGGTGGGGGCAGCATAGGACGGGGGGGCACAGTCCCCTCCATCACAGGATGCTCATGGCGAGACAGCTGAGCCCCCCCCCCAGGCAGGCTGGTGTGAGGCCCCCCCCCCCGGCATGGCCCCCCGCCCCCCCCCCCCCCCCCTTTTTGCACTGAAATCGGCGGCAGGGCGACGGAATTCAAAGCGAATCGTTGGGAGAAGTGACTCTGGGAAGCACTAACCCCGCCCCCCCGCCGGCCCCCACTTCCCATGCCGGCCCCCCACCGTGCTTCCAACCCCCGAGGTTAGCTGCCCCCCCCCCCAGCCTGTCCCATCTCCCCCCTCTGCTCCCCTGGCGGCCAGGCACGGGAAGGGGGGCCCCTCCCCACACAGATTAGATTTTAAACCCCCCCCCCCCCCCCGGTTCCAGCATAAGCACAACACCAACTCTGCCCCCCCCCCCCCCCCCCCGTGTCGGGTCCAGGGCCTCAGCCAGGGGTGGGGCTCTGCCCCCCCAGAGCCCAGCTTAGTTGTGTGTGTGTGGGGGGGGGAGAAATGCTGGAGGGAGCGGGGGGGGGGGGCTGAGGGTGGACATGGTGGGCGGGACTAGGAGCTGTTGGGGGTGGGGCATGGGTAGGTGGGGCCCATGGGGAGGTGGTTAGTGTGGTGGGTCAGGCTGGGGGTGTGCGGGGGGGGGGCACTACAAGGGAGGGGTGGAACTCAGGGCTGTGGGATAGATCCGTGTCCCTCCCTCCCCCGGCTGGTTCTGACCCCCTTTTAACCCCATGTTTTCCGCTCCCCCTTGTTATTTATTTCCCTGGCCTGGGGGGCTGGAGCTGCCCCGTCTCCCCCAAGCAGAGGTGTTGGGGGGCAGAGATGGGTCACGCCCCAGGAAACAGCACCAGCTGGTCAGAGTGGAGGAAGGAACAAGTAGTTCCCCTCCCCGCCCCCCCCCGGGTACTTTTCAAGTGGGGGAGGGGATGCGAACAGCCCTGGACAGCCTCCCCCCCCCCCCCCCCCGACTCAGTGGCCTCCCCTCCTGGATCCCACTTCTCACACCAGCACCGGCTCAGACCACAGCCCATCTGCGGGGGAGCAGGGCCGCCTGCCCCCCACCTCCACGGGGACCACAATGGTGCCTGGACCTCCAGCTGTCTCCCTCCCCTCCCCCCCGGCGGAAAGTCTAGGAGGGCCCCAGCCCAACCCCTGCTCTGATGGTCTCCCCCTCCATTTGCCCCTGCGGGGGAGTTAACTCTTTGTCCCCCCTTCCCCACAATTGGGGGGGGGGGTATCTGGGTACCGAGGGGCAGCTCCCTCCCCCGTGGTAGGGGCCTCAGGTCCCTCAGCCTCCCCAAACCCACCCTGTAGCAGATCTGGAGGGGGGGGGCATGCGGTACGGAGAGGGGGTCTCTTTCCCTCCCCACCTCAGAGGATTTGGGGCCCTTCAGGAGTGGGGGAAGGTTTATGGGGACCTAGGAAGTTCCTTGACCCCATAGCTCAGGCTGTAGGGCATGGGGGGGCTAGGGGTCCCCCACCAATCAGCAGGTGTCAGCTGAGGGGCTGCCCCCCATCCCCCCCTCCACACTGATCTTCCCGGCCTCTCCAGAGAGGTTCTGCATTGCACTAGTTTTGGGGGGGATCCCGGGTGCTTGGGGGGGGGGGGGCTGGAAGGGAGGCGTGGGGTCTGATCCTCTCCCCTTGCACAAAGAGACTTTGAAACAACACCCCACCCCCGCACGGCCCCTGGCTGGGGGGAGACAGGGCCAGACGCCGGGCCAGATGGGCCTGCGACGCACCTTTCTCCTTTTTAAAAGCACTGAATTCCCTCCCCCCCGGCCCCCTCCCAAAGTCAGCAGTAGCCAACAGTGATGTCCTGGTAGCCATCCCCCCTCCCCCGGCTACCCCTTTAGTGGCAATATTTAAAAGCTCTTAAACAGGAACCAAATCAAGTGGCCTTTTGGGGGTTGGCCCGGGGCCTCCCCGGCCGGCGACCATCCCCCCTGTTTTGTGGGTCCCCGGCTCGTCTCTTTTGTTATTTCGGATGAAAATAAAAAACAATGGTTAAAGCCTGAGCGTGCCGCGGCCTCCTTCCTGGGGGGCGGGGGGCAGCACGCCGTGGGGGGCCCAGCCCCAGGGATTGCACCCAGGAGCCTGGGCTCCCAGCCCCCCTGAGCCCCACTCCTCCCAGCAGCTGCCTCCCTGTTATCAGCTGGTGCTGGGTGGGGATGAGGCGGGAGAAATCGATTTTATGTCTCTTCCCCCCCCGCTGCCGGTCTTATCTCTGGCTCTGTTGAACCCACGGGAGATGAAAGTCCAGGCGGGTGCCTGGAGTTGGAAGCAGCAGTCAGGGTGCGTCCCGGAGCCGCCGGCCCGGAGCCCCGGCCCCTCACCATGGACATTCTCGAGACGGACGCCCGCTACCGCCGGAACATTGCGGCTGATGTAAGGAGGGGGAAACTGAGGCACAAAACGGGGACAAATGGTGGGGGGGGGCGGAGACTGTCAGTGGCCTGGCTCCCAGTTCCCTTCCCCCAGCCCTGCTCTAAGCCACTAGGCCCCACTCCTCTCCCAGAGCTGGGGAGAGAACCCAGGAGTCCTGGCTCCCAGCCCCGCCCCCCCTGCACTCAACCCCAGTGTCCTCCGTGTGTCATTGTGCTGCTATTATGGTTCCTGGGACTGAGCCGATAAATCAAGGTGGGATTTCCCTGCAGCTGTTTCCATTTGCATCATTTCCCGTAGCCTGCCTGAGCTGGGTGGCACTGCTGGGCCCAGAGGGGAAGGGAACCGGGGCTGGGAGCAGGATCAGCCTGGATAGCCCTGATCGCAGTGACGGCCTGGGTGGCCTTGAAGGCACAATATCAGTAGGTTTCAGAGTTAACACCCTGTTGGTGTGAATGGGGCAAGCTCATGGCAGAATAGAGGGACAATTAGGAGCAAAGTTAGCTGCCTCTTCCTGCCCAATCTCCTGGTGATTAAATACTTAACAAGGGGCTAGGGCCAGCTGGTTTCAAAGTTAAAGCTGCTACTTTGGCATCAATAGGAGCAGAACTTCACCCTTCGACGAAGCAGCATGAACTTGCTCTTCCTGCTAAACGGTGAAATAGTTGTTAAATTGTGCCATCGGTAGGTTTCAGAGTGAACGCCCACTAGGGTGAGTGGGCCTGGGCCCAGTGTTTACTCTGGGTGGGTGGATGTTTTAGGGTTGGTGCAGTGCCTGGGTTCAACTGGAAATTCCTGGGGAAAACCTAGCTCGGCTATGAAACTGGAAAGTTGTGGTTGAAGCGATGCTGTCAGTAGCTTTTGGAGTTCACACACAGCGCCAGGAAAGGGGCTGGATCAGGAATGGGGTCAGGGATAGAGCAGGCGTAGCGGGATGTTGCTGTGATTGTTGCTGGCAGCTGAATTACCAAGGACGATGTGTTACATGAGAGCCGTAGGTTTCAGAGTTAACACTTCATTGAGGTGAATGGGGGGGGGGGGTCACTTCCCAGCCCCACTGGGAGGAGGAGCCAGGAGATGAGATGAGTCGATTTAGCTGGGATATCTTGGTGGGAAAATAGTTAATAAGGCTGGTCTCATTTGGGTTATCAGTAGGTTCCAGAGTTCACGAAAGAGTCGTAAAAAGGGAGTTAAGTTCCCAATTCCAATAATTAGAAGGCCATAGACAGTAACTCCTCACTTAACGTGGTCGTTACGTTCCTGAGAAATGCGACTTTATGCCAAACGATGTTAAGTGAATCCAATTTCCCCAGAAAAATTAACGTCAATAGGGGGGTTCGGTTCCAGGGAAATTTATTTCGCCAGACAAAAGCCGCAATAGACGGAGACAGTCTAAGTTTGAAACAATGGAATACTGGACCCAGCGACGAAAGATTGTGAAGCCTTGGAGAGGTGGGGGTGTCAGAGGGTGGATATTTCCCGGGGGATGCCTGGCTGCTAAACAATGAACTAGCCCTCGGCTGAGCCCTCAAGGGTTAACACGCTGTTGTTAATGTCGCCTCACACTCAACAAAGGCAGCGGGGGGGGGGGGGGGGACACGATAGAGGCGGGGGGGCAGGGACTGCAACCCCTGACCTGGATGATGGGCCCCTGCCGGAGCCGACGACTCCCCCTTCCTGTCCTGACCGTGCCTGCCTGGCCGCACAGGCGCTGACTTTCCAAAGTGCTGGGGGGAAGGGGGGGGGGGAGAGAGACGTGTGTCGCCCCTTTAAGTACGCTCCCCCCCACTTCAAGTACATTGCCCTTTTAAGCAGATCAGACAGGAAGCAACAGCTCCCAGCATGCTCCCCCTGTCCCCCCCTTCTGTCCCCGAGCCCTGTCCCCTCCTTTGCCTTGTGGAGAGGGGGTACAGAGTGCGGGGGGGCAGGAGCGGGGGGACAGCCTGACATCTGCACCCTTCTCCCCCCCGCACAGCAAGCAGGGGCTCCCGGGCAGGGACAGTGGGGGGAGGGCCCCCTGAACCGGTTCTGGGCACCTGCCGAGCCGCATCCCTTGCAGGGAATTTAGGGGAGCTGACGGGGGGCCCCTGGTTCTAATCCCCACGAGGATTCTCCCAGAGCATCCCACAAACAGTGCACAAAGCAGGCAGCTGCCAAATGACCTCATAAGGGAGCATTGCGCAAGTTTAAAGGAGCCTGTTCCCTAATCAGCAACGTGCCGACGTTAACGGGGACAGTGTTAGGTGAGGAGTCACTCTGCACTGGGTTATCGATAGGTGAGCCAGGGATCCGCGTTGATTGTATTCAGTCGGCTGTCAGTAGTTTTCAGTGTTAACACCGTGAAGTAACCAACAGGTTACTTTGGTTGTTGGTTACGACAGATTATCGTTAGGTTTCGGAGTTAGCATAGCAAAATAACTGCCCAGACCCAATTTATAAGAATCGATATCTCTGTTGTTTCCCCCGTTAACTCTGAAACCGAATGACACCCCATTTCCCAACCCTGGTGTGTCGGTAGGTTTCAGAGTGAACACGGTGAAATAGCCAGACTATACATTACTATGGACTCATGGTGTCACAGTTAATACGATGACCGTTAACAGGCTCGCGCTTACAGAGTAGGTCATCAGTAGGCTTAAGAGTTAACAGGTGTGACGATTAGCTTTGGAGCATGGGTAGTCCTCAGAGGTGACCCCAGTGGGAAATGACACGTGATTGCTGTCTGAGTCACATGGCATTGTTCCCTGCTCCCTGATTGGACCGAGGGATAGCCCTGCTCCCTGATTGGACCGAGGGATAGCCCAGGCCGGGCGCACTGCGCTCTCCCTAGCGTAGACGGGCCCCAGCCGTGTCGATTTCCACCCCCCTCTGCAGGCCAAGAGCCGCCGCCTCAAGCTGCTGCCGTTCCTGGCCGCCTGCGGCCTGTACTTCGCCCTGCTGCTGCCTGAGCCCAGCTGGGTCAGCGCCGGTGTCAAGAGCCTCCCGGTCCTGAGCCTGGTCTTCTTCCTGACAGCCCAGGCCTGGGGTGACGGCGCCTGGACCCCGGCTGCCCGCCGGGTCTGCTGGGGGCTGATGTTCTCCAGCCTGGGAGACGCCTCCCTGGTCTGGCCTCAACTATTCCTCCTAGGTATGGAGTTAGGAGTGAGGGGGAGCGGCAGGGCTGGGGGGAGCCCAGGTTTGGGCTAGCAGGGGGCTGCGGGTCGGGAATGAGGGGCAATGGCAGAGCTGGGGGGAGCCCAGGGCTGGGCTAGCAGGGGCTGCGGGTCGGGAGTGAGGGGCACCGGCAGGGCTGGGGGGAGCCCAGGGCTGGGCTAGCAGGGGCTGCGGGTCGGGAGTGAGGGGCACCGGCAGAGCTGGGAGGAGCCCAGGGCTGGGCTAGCAGGGGCTGCGGGTCGGGAGTGAGGGGCAACGGCAGAGCTGGGGGGAGCCCAGGGCTGGGCTACCAGGGGGCTGTGGGTCGGGAGTGAGGGGCACTGGTGGGGGAGGGGAGGAGGGAGCCCAGGGCCAGGCTACCAGGGGGCTGTGGGTCGGGAGTGAGGGGCACTGGTGGGGGAGGGGAGTAGAGGAGGGAGCCCAGGGCTGGGCTAGCAGGGGGCTGCGGGTCGGGAGTGAGGGGCACTGGTGGAGGAGGGGAGTAGAGGAGGGAGCCCAGGGCCAGGCTACCAGGGGACTGCGGGTCAGGAGTGAGGGGCACTGGTGGGGGAGGGGAGTAGAGGAGGGAGCCCAGGGCCAGGCTACCAGGGGACTGCGGGTCAGGAGTGAGGGGCACTGGTGGGGGAGGGGAGGAGGGAGCCCAGGGCCAGGCTACCAGGGGGCTGCGGGTCGGGAGTGAGGGGCACTGGTGGGGGAGGGGAGGAGGGAGCCCAGGGCCGGGCTACCAGGGGGCTGTGGGTCGGGAGTGAGGGGCACTGGTGGGGGAGGGGAGGAGGGAGCCCAGGGCCTGGCTACCAGGGGGCTGCGGGTCGGGAGTGAGGGGCACTGGTGGGGGAGGGGAGGAGGGAGCCCAGGGCTGGGCTACCTGGGGGCTGTGGGTCGGGAGTGAGGGGCACTGGTGGGGGAGGGGAGGAGGGAGCCCAGGGCCGGGCTACCAGGGGGCTGAGGGTCGGGAGTGAGGGGCACTGGTGGGGGAGGGGAGGAGGGAGCCCAGGGCCGGGCTACCAGGGGGCTGCGGGTCGGGAGTGAGGGGCACTGGTGGGGGAGGGGAGGAGGGAGCCCAGGGCCAGGCTACCAGGCGGCTGCGGGTCGGGAGTGAGGGGCACTGGTGGGGGAGGGGAGGGGAGGGGAGGAGGGAGCCCAGGGCTGGGCTACCAGGGGCTGCGGGTCGGGAGTGAGGAGCACGGGCGAGGGGAGGGGAGGAGGGAGCCCAGGGCTGGGCTACCAGGGGGCTGCGGGTCGGGAGTGAGGAGCACTGGTGGGGGAGGGGAGGGGAGGGGAGGAGGGCACCCAGGGCTGGGCTACCAGGGGGCTGCGGGTCGGGAGTGAGGGGCACTGGTGGGGGAGGGGAGTAGAGGAGGGAGCCCAGGGCTGGGCTAGCAGGGGCTGCGGGTCGGGAGTGAGGAGCACGGGCGAGGGGAGGGGAGGAGGGAGCCCAGGGCTGGGCTACCAGGGGGCTGCGGGTCGGGAGTGAGGAGCACTGGTGGGGGAGGGGAAGGGAGGAGGGAGCCCAGGGCTGGGTTACCAGGGGGCTGCGGGTCGGGAGTGAGGGGCACTGGTGGGGGAGGGGAGGAGGGAGCCCAGGGCTGGGCTACCAGGGGGCTGCGGGTCGGGAGTGAGGGGCACTGGTGGGGGAGGGGAGGAGGGAGCCCAGGGCTGGGCTACCAGGGGGCTGCGGGTCGGGAGTGAGGGGCACTGGTGGGGGAGGGGAGGAGGGAGCCCAGGGCTGGGCTACCAGGGGGCTGCGGGTCGGGAGTGAGGAGCACAGGTGGGGGAGGGGAGGGGAGGAGAGGAGGGAGCCCAGGGCTGGGCTACCAGGGGGCTGCGGGGTCGGGAGTGAGGAGCACAGGTGGGGGAGGGGAGGGGAGGAGAGGAGGGAGCCCAGGGCTGGGCTACCAGGGGG
The DNA here is from genome assembly GCF_028017835.1 of Emys orbicularis. Taxonomy (NCBI): domain Eukaryota; kingdom Metazoa; phylum Chordata; order Testudines; family Emydidae; genus Emys; species Emys orbicularis. Next base: position 21,628,158 of record NC_088703.1, read on the forward strand.
CTGCGGGTCGGGAGTGAGGGGCACAGGTGGGGGAGGGGAGGGGAGGAAAGGAGGGAGCCCAGGGCTGGGCTACCAGGGGGCTGCGGGTCGGGAGTGAGGGGCACGGCTCTCTGATGCCCCCCCTCCCCCGCAGGCATGGTGGCCTTCGCTCTGGCTCACGTCTGCTACATCTGGGCCCTGGGCCTGCGTCCCGTCCGCCCCTGGCTCCTGCTGCTGCTGGCGCTGGCCTGGGCGGGGGCCTACGCGACGCTGTGGCCCTGCCTGGGGGGCCCCTACGTGCCGGCCGTGGGGGGCTACGGGGCGCTGCTGGCGGCCGTGGCCTGGCGGGCCTTGGCCCGGCCTCCCCCACACCTGGCCGTGGCCACCGGCTCCCTGCTCTTCATGGCCTCCGACCTGGTGCTGGCCAGGGACCACTTCTGCGCCCCGGTGCCCCAGGCCCGGCTCATCGTCATGGGCACCTACTACGCGGCCCAGGGGCTGATCGCAGCCTGGGCCCCCCGCGCCAGCCCCCGCTGGAAGGAGAGCTGAGCCGGCGCCCGCGACCTCTGACCCCAGGGGGATCCGGCAGGTGCACCCGTGACCTCTGACCCCATCAGAGCCAACCTGCTGGTGACCCTGGTGACCTCTGACCCCATCAGCACCAACCTACTGCTGCCCCTGTTGACCTCTGACCCCTGCGCCAACGAGAACCAACCACCCTGGGAGTTGGTTCCTTGACCGACGACCCCGTGACCTAGGAGCGCCAACCTGCCCAACCAATGACCTGGATGTAATTGTCTTGACCTTTGACCCTGCTCATTTGCCAGCAGGCCCAATTACAGCTTATTTGATGACATGTGTTGTCTGATGGGGGGGGGCCTGGGACAGGGGAGAGACGGAGGGGGGGGGGGGGAAGCTTTTATTGGGCCAACTTGTCCCCAGCTGTTGATTGGGACGTTGAGTCCTGTGACCTATGACCTTCCTCTACAGACCCGAAGCGGGACCCCGTCCCCCCAGAGCTGGGGAGAGAACCCAGGTGTCCGGGCTCCCAGCCCCCCCTGGTCTAACCACCAGACCCCACCCCCCTCCCAGAGCCATGGGAGAGAACCCAGGTGTCCTGGCTCCCAGCCCCCCCTGCTCTAACCACCAGACCCCACTCCCCTCCCAGAGCCAGGGGAGAGAACCCAGGAGTCCTGGCTCCCAGCCCCCGCTGCTCTAACCACCAGACCCCCACCCCCCCTCCCAGAGCCATGGGCGAGAACCCAGGAGTCCTGGCTTCCAGCCCCCCCCTGCTCTAACCACCAGACCCCACTCCCCGTCCAGAGCCGGAGAGAGAACCCAGGTGTCCTGGCTCCCAGACCCCCCTGCTCTAACCACCAGACCCCACCCCCCTCCCAGAGCCATGGGCGAGAACCCAGGAGTCCTGGCTCCCAGCCCCCCCTGCTCTAACCACCAGACCCCACTCCCCGTCCAGAGCCGGAGAGAGAACCCAGGTGTCCTGGCTCCCAGACCCCCCTGCTCTAACCACCAGACCCCACCCCCCTCCCAGAGCCATGGGCGAGAACCCAGGAGTCCTGGCTCCCAGCCCCCCCCTGCTCTAACCACCAGACCCCACTCCCCGTCCAGAGCCGGAGAGAGAACCCAGGTGTCCTGGCTCCCAGACCCCCCTGCTCTAACCACCAGACCCCACCCCCCTCCCAGAGCCATGGGCGAGAACCCAGGTGTCCTGGCTTCCAGCCCCCCCTGCTCTAACCACCAGCCCCCACTCCCCTCCCAGAGCCAGGGAGAGAACCCAGGTGTCCTGGCTTCCAGCGCCCCTGCTCTAACCACCAGACCCCACCCCCCCTCCCAGAGCCGGGGAGAGAACCCAGGTGTCCTGGCTCCCAGCCCCCCCTGCTCTAACCACCAGACCCCACCCCCCTCCCAGAGCCATGGGAGAGAACCCAGGTGTCCTGGCTCCCAGCCCCCCCTGCTCTAACCACCAGACCCCACCCCCCTCCCAGAGCCGGGGAGAGAACCCAGGTGTCCTGGCTTCCAGCCCTCTCACGAATGGTGGTTGAAGCCTTTGCCAAACCTTGTGTGACGGCGCCCTCTAGTGGCCGGTTGCAGCAGCCTGGCGGCTCAGGGAGCTGGAGGTGGGTGGTTGGGGGGTGACGGGTTTGAGGCCTGAAGGGGGTGTGATTCCGGGGGGGCCAGGCGTGATTAGGGGGCCGGCCGTGCCGGCTGCTTCTGGGAGCTGCGCGGAGCCCAGGCAAGTGGGGAGCCTCAAACACCCTCCCAGAGCCTGCACCCCACACGCCCACCCGCAGCCCCTCATTTCTGGCCGCACCCGGAGCCTGCACCCCCAGCTGGAGCCCTCACTCCCCCCCCTGCATCCCTGCCCCAGCCCACTGACAGTGAGTGGGGGGGGGGGGAGAGCGAGCAATGGAGTGAGTGGGGCGGGGCCTCAGAGAAGGGGCCAGGAATGGGCGGGGCCCCAGGGAAGGGGCCAGGCAGAGGCGGGGCCTCAGCGAAGGGGTGGGACTAGGGTGTTCGGTTTTGTGCCAATAGAAAGTTGGCAACCTTTCAACCCCCCCCCGCCCCGTGTGCCCCTCCCCTGTCATGGGGCTACATTGGCTCTGAGCCTCCCCTGCCCATGCACCCCGCCCCCCTCCCACTCATTCCCCAGGGGAAACTCGGAGACCACAATGCCCCCCTGCCCCCCCACCAGATCCCACAGCCCTGGAATTACTGTGCTGCATCCTCACCTCGGGGGGGGGGGGGGGTCATTGCATCAGTACTGGAGCTTATTGAAAGCTCTTTCTGGGGGGGCACTGGAGGTTTAGCTCCGTCGAGTCAGTATCTCCCCTTCACCCCATATTCTTCCCTCCCTCAATGTCTTAAAGAGGATCCAATCTACTCGCTGCCTCGCTGGGGTTCTTATGGGACTCGCCTCGCTGGGCCGTGCACCCTTGTCTCTGCCCAGCCCAGAGATCTCTGCGGCAAGGAGCGCGGCCCCGGATCTCGGGGGATTCGGTGACGGTGAGGCCCGGCTGGCTGCTGGCGCTTTGGGCAGCGGCAGGGGCCCCGAACGAACTTGCCACCGACATGCAAATGCAGCCGGCAAAAGGAGGGGCGGCGGTCGGGATCCGGGTAATGGGACGGTTGGCAGTAGGGTCAGCGACTCCTTGAGGTTTCCCGACGTCCCCTGACAAATATGAAAATAAGGATTGAAGCAAATCTTCAACCCCCGTTTTCCCCCGAACGTGTGATCATGGCGAAGCCTGAAAGAGGGGTAGGAGACCTGCCATGGCTGGATTAAAGTAACACCGAATACGTTTCTGTTCGGGGAAAGGGTGAGGGGAAACGGCCTGTGTTAATTGTAGAGGACAAAAAGTCTGTTCTGAAGTGATAAGATTCCCAGGCAGGACAGCGGCCGTTGCGACTGTTTTCCCGAATGCAGGAATGAGATGTGGTAACCCCCACGCCTGCGTTTTTATCTCGCTTGTTTCCTTTTCCCATGTAACAAGTGGTATGACTGGGTCTGGGGGAGCCGGTCGTGCCCCAGGGGCTTTAGAAGGGTTACGGGAAAGGATGAAGTAGATGTCAGAGACCACGGGGGGGGGCCAACCTGAGCCTGAGAAGGAGCCAGAATTTACCAAAGAGCCCCAGTAATATGTCAGCAGCCCCCCCATCAGCTCCCCCCCCCGGCTCCCAGCACCTCCTGCCCACCAGCAGCCCCACTGATCAACACCTCCCCCTCCCTCCCCGCACCTCCCGATCAGCTGTTTCGTGGTGTGCAGGAGGCTCTGGCCGCCAAGAGCGGGTTCAGACTCTGGTGAAAAAAATTTTCTGGCCCCCCGGTAAGGGCGGACCGGCTAAACAGCCAGGGGAAACCGGGCCCCCTTCCGGACCGCCGGGCCCCGGTAATTTGTACCGGCTTCCCCGCCCCCCCCACTTCGGCCCTGGCTCTGGGCAGGGAGCAAGGGCACGGCAGGCTCAGGGGAGGAGGTGGGAGGGGGTGGAGAGGGGGCAGAGTTGGGGGTTGAGCAGTGAGCCCCCCCCCCCCCGCCCCGGGACATTGGAAAGTTGGCGCCTGTCGCTCCAGCCCCGGAGTCGGTGCCTAGACAAGGAGCTGCCTATTAACCTCTGAAGAGCCCCAGGTGGCCCAGGACACCCCAGCCCTTTCCCCACGGCCCCTGTCCCTCTTCCACACAGGGTCCCCCCCATCCTTCCCCCCTGCTGCCCCGCAACCTGTTTGCCCCTTTCTGCCCCCCCCAAGACCGGAGAAGCTCTGTCCCCCTGCCACGGCCCTGGGGCGCAGCGGGCAGCGAGAGCCCCCCCAGCCCTGAGCCCGCGGCAGGGAGCGAAAGCGCCTCCAGCCCCAGCTCGCAGAGAAAGGTCTAACACCCTGCAGAGGCTGGAAGCTGAAGCTGGACAAAATCACGCTGGAACTAAGGCACATTTTTTTGCCCAGGGAGGGTCGTGAACCGTTGGGACAAGCTCGCGCGGGTCACGGTGGGTTCTCCAGCCAGGGCCACTTTCAGCTCCGGATGGGCTGTTTTTCTGAAAGATCTGCTCCGGTTCAACCAGGGATTCGGTCAGGGCCATCCCCGGCCTGGCTTATCCAGGAGACCGGACCTGAGCACACCGGTCGGTCCCCGCTGGCCGGGGAATCTAGGACTAAAGTCCGAATCATGAGCCATAAACCAGCGAACACCAAACCCTCCTGCTGCAGTGCCCAAGGACCGCCCCTGGGGACAGGGGATCTCGAGGTGTCCTGGATCCGGCTCTGAAGCGGCTGGTACTGGCCGGTGCCTGAGAGAGGGTCCTGGGGGGCGCGGGCGAGTGGTCTGAGCTGCTCCGCCAAGTCCTAGGTTCCTAGTTTTGGCATCGAAAGTTCACAGGAGAAGCAAGGAAACGGCCCTGGCTCGTCGCGTGGGGTGTTACCACCAGCCCAGGCAAGGACCTTCGCAACCAGACGCTGCCCCTTGGTTGCTGGACTGACTGTGACCTGCCTGGCGGGGGCCCTGGCCTGGAACGGTCCCCGGGCCTGGTGGCCGTTACCAGCTCCCACTGCTCAGCCAGGGCCCTGCAAGACAGGAGGGGACACCGCGCGGTTCCCGTCCCCCCCCAGGCCGCAGCAGCGTGGGCAGGAGGAGAAGATGAGGGCTCCCCGCGCCCCCCCGTACACCCCCCCGGGCTGAAGAGCAGCTGCTGGTTCGCCGAAGGGGACACCTGGCTGGCATCTCCCGCAGGGACGTGAGGCGAAGAGCAAACGGCCCTAGAGCCGTGTCTGAAAACGAAGCCGCCTCGGGGCAGAGCAAACAGGCTGGGGGCAAACCCGGCCCAGAGCGGATTTGGGGCAGCGGGTCTATTTCTGGGACCTGCTTCTTTCCCTGCCGGGTCTTCCTCTGGGGGCACAGCACGGGCTGTGCGGCACAGACAGGGGTCGGGGCGTCTGCCCCCCCTCGCCGTGGATTTCCTCTGGGACCCCTGGGCCCGTTGGATCATCCGCCACCATCCCCCAAGGAGACTCGGCCACCCCTGAACCTGATCACTGGCCGACCGCCTGCCAAGCGGGACATCGAGCCTCTGACCCAAATGCCGAGCCCGGGACGCTACCCAGGACAGATCCAAGGTTTGGCGGGTGGGGTGGAACGTCCCCTCCCTGTGGGGCTTTAGCAGGGTGGTAGTTGGGGTCGCTGCCCCATTGCCCCCTCCCTGTTGTGCTTATGTCAATGGGGGATGCTATATAGAGGGGCGAATAAACCAGCCCCTGCGCCCCACCCCAGAGGGGCTGCATCGCAGGGCCGGGCGAGGGCTCCCGGTATAATGCAGGCGTCCTGGCGCCCAGCCCCCCGCTGGCTCTATCCAGACCCCCCCAGGCTGGGGGAGGGGGAGAGGGCTGTGTATACAGGATGTGGGTCCCTACCCCTTTCCGGAGCTGAGGCCCGAGGGAGCCGCCCAGGTGTAGAGGCAGCAGGTGAGACCAGGGAAGGACACAGGTGGCAGGGCCAGCTGGCAGCCAGAGGATGGTGAGAGAGATTTAGCCAATCCCCCACGCACTAGACCCCACTCCCTCCCAGAGCCGGAGAGAGAACCCAGGAGTCCTGGTTCCCAGCCCTCCCTGATCTAACCACTAGACCCCACTCCCTCCCAGAGCTGGGGAGAGAACCCAGGAGTCCTGGCTCCCTGCCCCCCTTGCTCTGACCCCTGTGCCCCACTCCTCTCACTCTCTCATCCACACACACCAGTTCCTCTTCCCCACACCGCTGCCTCCCTGTTACCAGTTGGGGATGGGTGGGGATGGGGCGGGTGGGACCAACTTCCCCCCACACCCATTTGTGGCTCTGTTGAATCTGCAGGAGATCAAAGTCCAGGCGGGGGTCTGGAGTTGGAAGCAGCAGCCAGGGGGCGTCCCGGAGCCCCGGCCTCGCACCATGGACATTCTGGAGACAGACGCCCGCTACCCCCAGAAGTTTGCAGCTGATGTAAGGAGGGGGAAACTGAGGCACGAAGTGGGGCCAAGTGGGGGGTAGACCCTTGGTGTCCTGGCACCCAGTTCCCTTCCCCCACCCTGCTCTGAGGCACTAGACTCCACTCCTCTCCCAGAGCCGGCGATAGAACCCAGGAGTCCTGGCTCCCATCCCCGCTCTCACCCACTCAACCCCAGTGTCCTCCGTGTAGAACAGCACAGAAATCAGTGACTTTCAGCCAAGTCCATCTTGTGGGGAGGGGAGCCCAGAGCCAGGGCTCTGGTCCTCCCCTTGTGCCCCAAACCGGCCGAGACTGACTTGCTTCCAGCTGCCTAGCCCCTGCCCTGCCCGTTGCTCCTCCTCCGGCCTTTATCTCGCTTTCCAGGCCAGAGTCACCTGGGTCTCAGGCCATAGCATTCCCGCAGGCAGCGGGAGCAACCCCCACAAAGGTCATCCACCCTAATTCCCACCCTCTAGACATTGGTGCAACGCACAGGGGGACGGAGGCCCACGCAGCTTTCATGCAAAACAGTAAGACACACATGGGCTCACATACAACCTAACAAGGGAGAGTCCCCACTTCGTCACATAACTTCACCCAGATAATACCATGGCTCCATAAAAGGCGATATTTGCCTCTTTGTTTTGCCATTGGCTGTCACATTCATGCTGCCTCACTCATTCCCTACATTAATTGATCACATATTCATAAGCATGAATACAAGAGACGATATAGAGCAATGCAGCTTTAAGCAAGCATCTAACATCATTGAGGGCTTTCCCCTGCTTGTGGCTTTGCATTGGCATAACAGGAAACCGCACTCAAAATAGCAAACGGGCGGGGGGCACGTCTGGCTACATCCGCCACCGTCCCTGACCCATGACCAAGGAGACTCAGCCACCCCTGAGCCTCACCCAGGAGGAGCTCCTGCTGGCCAACCGCCTGCCAAGCGGGATGCCGAGCCTCTGACCCAAACGCCGAGCCCGGGACGCTACCCAGGACAGATCCAAGGTTTGGGGGGGTGGGGTGGAACGTCCCATCCCTGTGAGGCTTTAACGGGGTGGTAGTTGGGGGTCGCTGCCCCATTGCCCCCCACCCCAGTTGTGTTTATGTCAATCGGGGATGCTATATAGAGGGGGTGAATAAACCAGCCCCTGTGCCCCACCCCAGAGGGGCTGTATCGCAGGGCCGGGCGAGGGCTCCTGGTATAATGCAGGCGTCCTGGCGCCCAACCCCCCCGCTGGCTCTATCCAGACCCCCCCCAGGCACTGCTCTTCCCGGCTGAGTGGGGGAGGAGACGGCTGTGGATACAGGATGTGGGTCCCTCCCCCTTTCCGGAGCCAAGGCCCCAGGGAGCCACCCAGGTGTAGAAGCAGCAGGTGAGACCAGGGAAGGACGCCGGTGGCAGAGCCAGCTGGCAGCCAGAGGACGGTGAGCCAATCCCCCTGCCCCCCCCCCACCCACTAGACCCTACTCCCTCCCAGAGCCGGGGAGAGAACCCAGGAGTCCTGGCTCCCAGCCCCCCCTGCTCTGACCCCTGCGCCCCACTCCTCTCATTCCCTCATCGACACACAGCAGTTCCTCTTCCCCCTGCCGCTGCCTCCCTGTTACCAGTTGGTGCTGGGTGGGGATGGGGCGGGAGGGACCAATTCCCCCACACACCCATTTGTGGCTCTGTTGAATCCACAGGAGATCAACGTCCAGGAGGGTGCCTGAAATTGGGAGCAGCAGCCAGGGGGCGTCCCGGAGCCCCAGCCCTGCACCATGGACATTCTGGAGACAGACGCCCGCTACCCCCTGAAGTTTGTGGTTGATGTAAGGAGGGGGAAACTGAGGCACGAAGTGGGGCCAAGAGGGGGGTAGACCCTTGGTGTCCTGGCACCCAGTTCCCTTCCCCCACCCTGCTCTGAGGCACTAGACTCCACTCCTCTCTCAGAGCCGGAGATAGAACCCAGGAGTCCTGCCCCCCCTCTAACCCACTCAACCCCAGTAACCTCCGTGTGTCGTTGTGCTGCTGTTATGGCTCCTGAGACTGTGAGCCGGTAAAGCTGGTCCATCGAGGCGGGATTTCCCTGCAGCCATTTCTGCATCAATTCTGCACCATTTCCCGTAGCCCGCCTGAGCTGGGGGCGCTGCTGGGCCCAGAGGGGAAGGGAAGCAGGGCTGGTAGCAGGATCAGCGTGGATAGCCCTGATCGCAGTGAAGGCGTGGGTGACCTTGAAGGCACAATATCAGTAGGTTTCAGAGTTAACACTCTGTTGATGTGAATGGGACAAGGTTAAAGCAGTAGGTTTCAGAGTTAACACTGCTATTTTAGCATTAACAGGGCAGTTCTTCACCCTTTGGAGGAGCAGCCTTAATGGGCTCTTCCTGCTACAACTCTTGGTGGTGAAATAGTTAAAAAGTTGTTGGTGCCATCAGTAGGTGTCAGAGTGAACGTCCCCTTGGGATGAGTGGGCAAGGGCCCAGTTTTTACTTTGGTTGAGTGGCTGTTTCAGGGTTGGTGTGGTGCCCGGGTTCAACTGGAAATTCCTGGGGAAAGTCTAGCTCGGATATGAAGATGGAAAGTTGTGGTTGAAGTGATGCTGTCAGTAGCTTTCAGAGTTAACACACAGCAGCAGAGACGAGGCGCTGGATCAGGAACGGGGTCGGGGATAGAGCAGGTGAAGCGGGACGTTGCTGTGATTGCTCTGGTATCTGAATTACCAAGGAAGATGCGTTACATCACGGCAAAATGGTTCAGAGTTAACACTTCATTGAGGGGGTTACTTCCCAACCCCACAAGGATGAGAGTCGGTGAGGTGAGCTGAGTAGATTTAGCTGGGGTATCTTGGTGGTGAAACAGTTAATAAGGTTGATCTCATTTGGGTTATCAGTAGGTTCCAGAGTTCACAAAACATAGTGATGAAAGGGAGTCAGTTCTCACTTCCACCGGGCCACGGTGCAGCCTGAGATAAGTAGATTTAGCTGGGTGTTCCTGGTAAGTCTCTTGTTAGTGGAATAGTCAACAAGGCCCATACACAGTGGGTTATCATTGGGTTTCAGAGTTAACACCTTGTTATCAGCATTAATAACATTCAGTGGGCTGTCAGTAGTTTTCAGAGTTAACACGGTGAAATAACTAACAGGACCGTTAGTTAAAACAGGTTTTTGTGAGGTTTTGGCATTAACATTGCAAACTAACTGACAAAACCATGTTAACTCTGAAAGCTAATGATATCACACTGTCAACTAGTGGATATCAGTAGGGTTCAGAGTGAACGCAGTGAATTAGCCAGAATGTCCATTATAGCTTGGCGTAGCGATAGGTGTCAGAGTTAATGTGATGACAATTAACAGGGATAGTCCCCAGGCCGGGCGCGCCGCGCTCTCCCTAGTGTAGACGGGCAGTGGCCGTGTCCATTTCCACCCCACCCTGCAGGCCAAGAGCCGCCTCCTCAAGCTGCTGCCGTTCCTGGCCTCCTGCGCCCTGTACTTCGCCCTGCGGCTGCCTGAGCCCAGCTGGGTCAGCGCCGGCGTCAAGAGCCTCCCGGTCCTGAGCCTGGTCTTCTTCCTGACGGCCCAGGCCTGGGGTGATGGCGCCTGGACCCCGGCCGCCTGCCGGGTCTGCTGGGGGCTGATGTTCTCCAGCCTGGGAGACACCTGCCTGGTTTGGCCGCACCTATTCCTCCCAGGTATTTGGCTGGAAGTGAGGGGCACCGGCAGAGCCCATGGTGGGGAGCCCAGGGCTGGGCAAGAAGGGGCTGCAGGTCGGGAGTGAGGGGCACCGGCAGAGCTGGGGGGTGGAGGGATGTTAGGAAACATTCAAAAAGGGATAGAGAATAAGACGGAGAATATCTTATTGCCCTTATATAAATCCATGGTACACCCACATCTTGAATACTGGGTACAGATGTAGTCTCCTCATCTCCAAAAAGATATACTGGCATTAGAAAAGGTTCAGAGAAGGGCAACTAAAATGATTAGGGGTTTGGAACGGGGCCCATATGAGGAGAGATTAAAGAGACTAGGACTTTTCAGCTTGGAAAAGAGGAGACTAAGGGGGGGTATGATAGAGGTCTATAAAATCATGAGTGGTGTGGAGAAAGTGAATAGGGAAAAGTTATTTACTTGTTCCCATAATATAAGAACTAGGGGCCACCAAATGAAATTAATGGGCAGCAGGTTTAAAACAAATAAAAGGAAGTTCTTCTTCACGCAGCGCACAGTCAACCTGTGGAACTCCTTGCCTGAGGAGGTTGTGAAGGCTAGGACTATCACAGGGTTTAAAAGAGAACTGGATACATTCATGCTGGTTAAGTCCATTAATGGCTATTAGCCAGGATGGGTAAGGAATGGTGTCCCTAGCCTCTGTTTGTCAGAGGGTGGAGATGGATGGCAGGAGAGAGATCACTTGATCATTACCTGTTAGGTTCACTCCCTCTGGGGCACCCGGCATTGGCCACTGTCGGCAAACAGGACACTGGGCTAGATGGACCTTTTGTCTGACCCAGTTTGGCCGTTCTTAGTTCTTATGAGCCCAGGGCTGGGTTAGGTTAGCAGGGGGCTGCAGGTCGGGAGTGAGGGGCAGTGGTGGGAGAGGGGAGGGGAGGAGGGAGCCCAGGGCTGGGCTAGCAGGGGGCTGCGGGTCGGGAGTGAGGGGCACTGGTGGGGGAGGGGAGGGGAGGGGAGGAGGGAGCCCAGGGCTGGGCTACCAGGGGGCTGCGGGTCGGGAGTGAGGGCCACTGGTGGGGGAAGGGAGGAGGGAGCCCAGGGCCAGGCTACCAGGGGGCTGCGGGTCGGGAGTGAGGGGCACTGGTGGGGGAGGGGAGGAGGGAGCCCAGGGCTGGGCTACCAGGGGGCTGCGGGTCGGGAGTGAGGAGCACTGGTGGGGGAGGGGAGGGGAGGGGAGGAGGGAGCCCAGGGCTGGGCTACCAGGGGGCTGCGGGTCGGGAGTGAGGAGCACAGGTGGGGGAGGGGAGGGGAGGAGGGAGCCCAGGGCTGGGCTAGCAGGGGGCTGCGGGTCGGGAGTGAGGAGCACTGGTGGGGGAGGGGAGGGGAGGGGAGGGGAGGAGGGAGCCCAGGGCTGGGCTACCAGGGGGCTGCGGGTCGGGAGTGAGGGCCACTGGTGGGGGAAGGGAGGAGGGAGCCCAGGGCCAGGCTACCAGGGGGCTGTGGGTCAGGAGTGAGGGGCACTGGTGGGGGAGGGGAGGGGAGGGGAGGAGGGAGCCCAGGGCTGGGCTAGCAGGGGGCTGTGGGTCGGGAGTGAGGGACACTGGTGGGGGAGGGGAGGAGGGAGCCCAGGGCCGGGCTACCAGGGGGCTGCGGGTCGGGAGTGAGGAGCACTGGTGGGGGAGGGGAGGAGGGAGCCCAGGGCTGGGCTACCAGGGGGCTGCGGGTCGGGAGTGAGGGGCACGGCTCTCTGACACCCCCCCTCCCCTGCAGGCATGGTGGCCTTCGCTCTGGCTCACGTCTGCTACATCTGGGCCCTGGGCCTGCGTCCCGTCCGCCCCTGGCTCCTGCTGCTGCTGGCGCTGGCCTGGGCGGGGGCCTACGCGACGCTGTGGCCCTGCCTGGGGGGCCCCTACGTGCCGGCCGTGGGGGGCTACGGGGCGCTGCTGGCGGCCGTGGCCTGGCGGGCCTTGGCCCGGCCTCCCCCACACCTGGCCGTGGCCACCGGCTCCCTGCTCTTCATGGCCTCCGACCTGGTCCTGGCCAGGAATCGCTTCTGCGCCCCGGTGCCCCAGGCCCGGCTCATCGTCATGGGCACCTACTACGCGGCCCAGGGGCTGATCGCAGCCTGGGCCCCCCGCGCCAGCCCCCGCTGGAAGGAGAGCTGAGCCGGGCGCCCGCGACCTCTGACCCCAGGGGGATCCGGCAGGTGCACCCGTGACCTCTGACCCCATCAGAGCCAACCTGCTGGTGACCCTGGTGACCTCTGACCCCATCCGCGCCAGCCCGCCAGTGACCCCAGCGACCTCTGACCCCGGGGCCAACGAGAGCCAGCTGCCCTAGGTGTTGGTTCCTTGACCTGTGACCCGAGGGCCTAGGCGCGCCAACCTTCCCAACCAATGACCTGCAAGTAATTGTCTTGACCTTTGACCCTGCTTATTTGCCAGCAGGCCCAATTACAGCTTATTTGATGACATGCGTTGACTGATGTGGGCCGGGGGGGCGGGGGCGGGTCCTGGGATAGCAGTGACACAACAGTGGGGGGATTTTTTATTGGCCCAACTTGTTGATGGGAAAGTTGACTTTTGTGACCTATGACCTCCCTCTATGGATCCTGAGAATGACCCCATCCCCCTAGAGCCAGGAGAGAACCCAGGCGTCCTGGCTCCCGGCCCCCCCTGCTCTGACCACTAGGCACAGGATCGCCGTGTTTGCTCTGTAAATCTCTGGGTTGGGCCTTCGGGGGAAGCACAAACAAGCCCAGGGAATGAGCGTGGGGCTGGCCCGGCCCCGCTGGCCGGGCGCGATGGGGCGAGGAGCGGGAACCGCAACCAACAAGGGCTTGGGGCCAGACGCAGCCGCGAGCATCAGAAATTCCTTCCGTCAAAGGGTGGACGAGTCTGCCACGGCCCAGAAACGGTGCTTTTCTGCAGTGGTCTGGGCTGGCTATGAGACCGTTAGGGGGAGCTGTGCTCGGGGCGGGGGGAGCTTTCAGACGTGGGGTCAAAGTGCAGTGCCCTGGCCGAATCGCAGCCCAGAAAGTGGGGACTTCCTCCTGGACTGCCCCATCCTTAAGCCCCTCCGTTTTCAGTGTAAACCGACGTTTACTGAAAAATGCCTGGATTTTACAAAAAGTACTGTTCGTTTCCCCCCCCGATTTCCCCCCTGCTTTTGTGCCATGCCGATGGATAAACTAATAACGGGTTTGAGGAGGGAAAGACAATCCACATGGCATGAGAGCGCTGTATTGCGCGACGACATGAGGCTGGGTGGCCGTGCAGAACTGCCCGTTGAAGTGAGTCTAGAGAAGATAGACACCCGGGGGCGCCCGCCAGCCTGCTGGACGTACAGAGGAAGCGCCCGCCCGCCCGCCCACCACGCACACATATAAGTCTGCCCCAGTAAACGCTCGACCACTGAAAAGTTTTCACTGGGGAGCAGAGCTGGAGCGAGGACATGTTGTGTTTTGAGTGCTGGTTTAGTTCGGCAGCAAACCGCATTGAGGAACAGAATTCAGAGCATTAATCTGCTGGGTGCTTCCCCCGACCCGTCGTTCCGTCCAGCAAAATCAAAATGATTAATCTTTTTTGCATTGATTTTCACCCGGTTTTGTTGTGCTGGTGATGAACAACACTGATAAATTCCCGGGGGAAATGAAATCAAAGAAACACTGAAAACAAAGGGCCCTACACATCCAGCTGTTCCAGGGTGCTGGCTAAGTCCCCGTGCCCCTCCCCAGAGGCAGCCGCATCCCAGCACCAGGGGAGGGGTCCCCATATAACCAGCCCCCTACCCCACCCCAGAGGTGAGGCCCTGAGCTCACTTGAGGATGGGGGGGGGGGGGGCAATGCCTGGCCTGATGGGCAGGGACTGGCTGGCTCGGGGAGAAGGGAATGGGGCACAGGGCCTCTCCCCTCTAGGGGGCGCCGGCTCCCATCCGGCCCCAGGGCAGGGACTGGCTGGCTCAGGGGGGTGGGGAATGGGACACGGGGCCTCTCCCCTCTAGGGGGCGCCGGCTCCCACCCGGCCCCAGGGCAGGGACTGGCTGGCTCAGGGGGGCAGGGGATGGGGCCTGGGGCCTTTCCCCTCTAGAGGGCGCTGGCTCCCATCCGGCCCCAGGGCAGGGACTGGCTGGCTCAGGGGGGAAGGGAATGGGGCACAGGGCCTCTCCCCTCTAGGGGGCGCCGGCTCCCATCCGGCCCCAGGGCAGGGACTGGCTGGCTCAGGGGGGCAGGGGATGGGGCCTGGGGCCTTTCCCCTCTAGGGGGCGCTGACTCCCATCCGTGCCCCTCCCCAGAGGCAGCCGCATCCCAGCACCAGGGGAGGGGTCCCCATATAACCAGCCCCCTACCCCACCCCAGAGGTGAGGCCCTGAGCTCACTTGAGGATGGGGGGGGGGGGGCAATGCCTGGCCTGATGGGCAGGGACTGGCTGGCTCGGGGGGAAGGGAATGGGGCACAGGGCCTCTCCCCTCTAGGGGGCGCCGGCTCCCATCCGGCCCCAGGGCAAGGACTGGCTGGCTCGGGGGGAAGGGAATGGGGCACAGGGCCTCTCCCCTCTAGGGGGCGCCGGCTCCCATCTGGCCCCAGGGCAGGGACTGGCTGGCTCAGGGGGGCAGGGGATGGGGCCTGGGGCCTTTCCCCTCTAGAGGGCGCTGGCTCCCATCCGGCCCCAGGGCAGGGACTGGCTGGCTCAGGGGGGAAGGGAATGGGGCACAGGGCCTCTCCCCTCTAGGGGGCGCCGGCTCCCATCCGGCCCCAGGGCAGGGACTGGCTGGCTCAGGGGGGAAGGGAATGGGGCACAGGGCCTCTCCCCTCTAGGGGGCGCCGGCTCCCATCCGGCCCCAGGGCAGGGACTGGCTGGCTCAGGGGGGTGGGGAATGGGACACGGGGCCTCTCCCCTCTAGGGGGCGCCGGCTCCCACCCGGCCCCAGGGCAGGGACTGGCTGGCTCAGGGGGGCAGGGGATGGGGCCTGGGGCCTTTCCCCTCTAGGGGGCGCCGACTCCCATCCGGCCCCAGGGCAGGGACTGGCTGGCTCAGGGGGGCAGGGAATGGGGCCCGGGGCCTGTCCCCTCTAGCGGGCACCAGCCCTGATCTGGCCCCAATCTGCTGTTATCAATAATTATTGATTATTATCCATAGTTGGTTTCTAATCATTTCTAATTGCTTAGTTCTCTGAATGTTATCAACAGTGACCTGCTAATGATCACTGGTTGCTCCTAACTGTTAATTACTCACATATCCATAATTAATGGTTAAATGTTAGTAAAGGAAATATATTAACGATTTGCAGTAGGTGCTAATTAGCCACCGGTCATTAATCACAATCCCGGATACTGGATTACTAAAGTGCCACCGGGCTAAACGGACAAGTAAGAGAAGCCGTGTGGGGCAAAAAGGCGTCCTTTACAGTGGAAGATAAATCGTAGCGAGGAAAATCGAACGGAGCGTAAACTCTGGCAAAGGAAGTGTAAAAATGTAACTAGGAAGGCCAAAAAAGATTTTGAAGAACAACTCGCCAAAGACTCCGAAAGTAAAGCAAACATTTTGTAAGTAGATCAGAGGCCGGGACTGGGCTCTTTGGCAATCTGGAGAAATTGATTACCTGGTGTGACAAAGGGGGGGGGGGGAGTTTTCACAATATTTTGGATGAAAATTGTGCATGCCTCAGTTTTCCCCCCCACACACACCTTCCCGTGCTGCACATTTAACCAGGTGGCGGGAGAGGGTTGTTGACTGTCCGCAGAGTCTCGGTGGCTGCTCCGATGGGCCAGACAGCTGGGGCCTAGCAACTAACAGCCCGGGACCCATATCCCACCGCCGGACGAGAGTCACTGATGGCTCAGCTGCGGGGGCATCGCTCCCGGGGGACGAGCGTCTCCCCCAGGGGTCCCATCCAGGGGCACTCGCTGCAGGGGGCTCCCGATTAAACCTGGGGGGGGGGGCTGCAGGCTCCCAGGAGGCGGGGAAGCGGAGGTGTGTGTGTGACCCTACGGGGGCTGCTGCATGGCAGGGGTCCCCCCCGGACCCCTGGGGGGGGGGGCTGTTCCAGAGCCAGGCGAGAGCACCTGTCCAGTGAAGCTGTGACGTATGGTATTGGGTGGGAAGCCGGGGGGGTGGGGGGGGGGTTGCAGGGTTGGGAGTGAGGGGCACCGGCAGGGCTGGGGGGGAAGAGCTGGGCTAGCAGGGGCTGTGGGGCGGGAGTGAGGGGCACTGGCAGGGCTGGGGGGTCAGGGCTGGGCTAGCAGGGGCTGTGGGGCGGGAGTGAGGGGCACCGGCAGGGCTGTGGGGGTCAGGGCTGGGCTAGCAGGGGCTGTGGGGCGGGAGTGAGGGGCACCAGCAGGGCTGGGGGGAGCCCAGGGCAGGGTTAGCAGGGGGGCTACGGGTCAAGAGTGAGGGGCATCGGTAGAGTTGGGGGGGACCCCAGGTTTGGGATAGCCCCCCAGTGTCTCCCAGGGGCATCAGGGTCAGGCCTGACAGCCAGGGGAGAGCGCCCCCTGCTGGGCCCCCACCCTGCCCCGCCCCCTGTAGCTCAGCGCCCCCTGCTGACCCCCCCCCTGTTGATTTCCGGCCTCTGATCGATGAGGAAAGTGGGTGAATTCTCCTGTTGCCAAGGCAACAAAGTATCAACTTCAAGCGTTGCTATGACGCCGGGCAATTTCCCCATCTCGTTCCCATGGCGCCGGCGTTGCCCTGGTGCGACTCACGCCAGATCATCTGGTCTGCTGCGAGTCCAGCTCTGGGAGGGGAGTGGGGTCTAGTGGTTAGAGCGGGGGAGGGGCTGGGAGCCCGGACTCCTGGGTTCTCTCCCTGGCTCTGGGAGGGGAGTGGGGTCTAGTGGTTAGAGCGGGGGGGGGGGCGGGTCTGGGAGCCTGGACTCCTGGGTTCTCTCCCTGGCTCTGGGAGGGGAGTGGGGTCTAGTGGTTAGAGCAGGGGGGCTGGGGGCCAGGACTCCTGGGTTTTCTCCCCGTCTCAGACCGGGGAGTGGGGTCTAGGGGCTTGTTGGAGCTGGGAGCCGGGACGCCTGGCTTTGCGATGCCTAAGGCCGAAGTTGCCCTTCTCTCCTGCAGGGGGCAGCATCGACCCTTCCCCGGCCCCCCACATGCGCTGGGTTTGTTTACACGCTTCACAAAGCCCCGCTCCGCCCCGCCGCCCCCGCACACCGGGCGAAGCGGGAGGGGCGATTCCTCTCCCATCACCCCCGCAGGCATCTATTAGTGTAGAAGGGTTAAAGCCAGGTACACACACGTGTGTGTATGTGTGTCCCTGGCGCCCCCTGCTGGAGGGGCCGGGCCCTGCTCCTCACCGCCCCCGCCCCAGTTGCTGATCGGGATGAACCATTCCAGCCTGGGGATCCTAACCCAGAGCCCCCCTCTTTCCCCACCCCCCTCCTTCCCTGCGAGGGGAGAGCCCCCCCAGCCCCACCCCCTCCCTGCAATGAGAGAGCCCCCTCCCCTTCCCTCCCAGCCTGCGCCGGAAGAGCCCCTCCCCTCCCCGGGATGGCAGAGTCCCCTCCCCCTCCCTCCCTGCCACGGGGGAGCCCCTCCCCCTCCTGTCCCCACCCCCCGCCCCACCCCGCCGCCGTTCAGCACCGCGGGGCGGACAGCTCCGAGCCCCGCTCCGCCGCCCCTGCGCCTGCCCCCCGCCGCGATGGAGGGAGACGGTAGGAGCCCCCCGCCCCCCCTCCCCCATGGGAGCAGCCGGCGCTGAGGACTTGGGGGGTCTCGAACTGCGGGGGGGGGGGGAACAAAGCCGCGGGGCGGGGAGCGGCTGAAGGGTCGGATCGCGGCTGGGGGAGGGGGGCTGGCCCTGGCTCCGGGCCGGGTCCCGGCTGGGTCCATCGGTGTCACTCTGGAGTGACACCCGTTTACACTGGCTGAGGATCCGTCCCTGTGTCTTGATGGGCAAATTCGCTCTATAGAGGGCCAGAGGCTCAGCTGGTGTCTAAAGGGGTGTCACTCCAGAGTGACTCTGAGTCACGCCAGCTGGGGGTCTGGCCCTATTGGTCCAATGGAGCTACGGCCACTGGTCCAGCGGGGGGTCTGGCCCCATTGATCCAATGGAGCTGCGGGCTGATGGCTTCAGTTGAGGGTTGGCCCCATTGACCCCAATGGAACTACAGCAGCTGGACCCAGCGGGGGGTCTGGCCCCATTGACCCCAATGGAGCTACGGCCACTGGCCCAGCTGGGGGTCTGGCCCCATTGACCCCAATGGAGCTGCAGCCACTGAATACTGGCCCCCTCGGGGAGCGGTGAGGGTCTGATGGACAGAGGGGAGCTCACGGCCCTGGGTGGGGTGGGGTGGGACCTGGGGGGCGAGGAGGGGTCAGATTCCGGGAGGGGGCTGGGCTGGAAGCAGAGTCCTGCTGGGAATGCGGAGGATCGATATTCCGGCGCTGCCGGCTCCCATCCGGTGTGGGTCTCATGGGACCCGGGGCGCCGGAGGCTCTTGGCTGGTTCCGGAGCTGACTCACGGTGGCTGGGGCTGGGGAGGAGCCCGTCTCTTGCCCTGATGCCCCAAGTGGGGGCACCCGCTGACCACCAGGGCCAGGCAGCGGCCGGCGCAGATCGATGCGGTCGGCAAGGTGGGGTCCAACTTAACAGGTGAAACCATCTCCCCAGCCACAGACCCACCGACCATCCCAGGTCAGGCTAGCTGGGGGGCTGGCCCCATTGATCCAGTGGAGCTGCGGCCGATGGGGGATGTCCAGTGCTCAAAGCACATGCCCTGTAGCACAGACCCAGTGTGTGGGGGGGGAGGGGTTGGATCCAGGACTCCTGGGTTCTCTCCTGGCTCTGGGAGGGGAGTGGGGGCTGGTGGTTAGAGGAGGGTGGGCTGGGAGCCAGGACTCCTGGGTTCTCTCCTGGCTCTAGGAGGGGACTGGGGGCTGGTGGTTAGAGCGGGGGGGGGGGGGCTGGGAGCCAGGACTCCTGTGTTCTCCCCAGCTCACTTGCCCCCTGGCTGGGCCCCGGGCTTGCAGCGCGTCGGGTTTCGTGGCGGGGCGGGGGCTGTTGTGGTGCGGAAGGGCCCAGCTGTTGCGGCTGCTCCTGCCTCGGGGCACACGGGGGGTGTGTGTGGGAAACACACGTACGCAGGCAGCACACGTGCACCCGCTCTGCCAGCCCGGCCCTGGGCTCTCCCCCCCCCACCAGTGCCCCTCACTCCCGACCCGCAGCCCCTGGGCTCCCCCCAGCTCTGCCGGTGCCCCTCACTCCCAACCCACAGCCCCTGCTAGCCCAGCTCCAGGCTCCCCCCATACACAGCTTTTCCCCTGGCCCCACCGCCAGGGGAAGCCTTGACAGGGTGGGGTTTCAGTTCTTCTGGCCTATTCAGCCATATCGCCCCCCGTTGCTGAGGCTGTGGGTTAGTGCCCCTCGGAGGTTGTGCTGGAGGGTGACCAGATGTCCCGATTTTATAGGGACAGTCCCGATTTTTGGGTCTTTTTCTTATATAGGCTCCTATTACCCCCCCACCCCCGTCCTGATTTTTCACACATGCTGTCTGGTCACCCTAGCTGTAACAGGGCCCCGGCCCCACTTCCGACGGGGCTCAAGCCCAGCAAACTCATTTCACGGCGGTGGGAAATGGCAGCGGGGGAGAGAGGTTGGTTGACTCAGAGAACCCACCTCCCAGAGCCAGGGAGAGAACCCAGGAGTTGTGATACACTGCGTCACTCCGCTGACACTGTCCGACGTTTTCATTAAAGTGATGTGGTTCCCCCAGCCCCACAGCGCGGACGTTGGGCTGACGGGTGGGGACGTGTGTTCCGGGCTTTGTCTGTTGGCCTCTGGGGGCTGGGGGCCGCCCTGAGCCAGCCAATCCCTGCCCTGGGGCCGGATGGGAGCCGGCGCCCCCTAGAGGGGACAGGCCCCGCACCCCATTCCCTGCCCCCTGAGCCAGCCAGTCCCTGCCCTGGGGCCGGATGGGAGCCGGCGCCCCCTAGAGGGGACAGGCCCCGCACCCCATTCCCTGCCCCCTGAGCCAGCCAGTCCCTGCCCTGGGGCCGAATGGGAGCCAGCGCCCCGTAGAGGGCAAAGGCCCCATGCCCCATTCCCCACGCCCCTGAGCCAGCCAGTCCCTGCCCTGGGGCCAGATGGGAGCCGGTGCCCCCTAGAGGGGACAGGCCCCGTGTCCCATTCCCTGCCCCCCTGAGCCAGCCAGTCCCTGCCCTGGGGCCGGATGGGAGTCCACGCCCTCTAGAGGGGACAGGCCCCGTGTCCCATTCCCTACCCCCCTGAGCCAGCCAGTCCCTGCCCGGGGGCCGGATGGGAGCCGGCGCCCCCTAGAAGGGACAGGCCCCGTGTCCCATTCCCTGCCCCCTGAGCCAGCCAGTCCCTGCCCTGGGGCCGAATGGGAGCCAGCGCCCCGTAGAGGGCAAAGGCCCCATGCCCCATTCCCCACGCCCCTGAGCCAGCCAGTCCCTGCCCTGGGGTCAGATGGGAGCCGGTGCCCCCTAGAGGGGACAGGCCCCGTGTCCCATTCCCTGCCCCCCTGAGCCAGCCAGTCCCTGCCCTGGGGCCGGATGGGAGCCGGCGCCCCCTAGAGGGGACAGGCCCCGTGTCCCATGCCTCCTTCCATGGTGGTGTTTTCCGGTGGTTGCTCTGTTTGACGAAGGCCTGGGCTGACGGGCGCTGGCGGGGGGGTGGGGGGAGCTGTCACCCAGCTCAGCACAAGCGGGCGTCGGGGCCCGGGGCGGCAAGATTGCGTGAGCAAGAGACAGAGACAGAGACAGAGACAGAGCCGGCCGGCGCTGGCTGAGCAGTCACAGGGGCAGAGGGGCCCATGGCTCCGATCTGGGGCAGGGGCCGGATCCCGCGCTAGACGGGCCCGTGGGTTTGAGCCGGGGGCGGGGGGGGGGGGTGGTCTCCTGTGTTACCCTGGGTCTGTGCACATCCAGCCGTAGGAAGCAGGTACCTGGGTTTGTGCTTAAAGCACTCGACTGGGAGCCAGGACGTCTGGGTCCTTTCCCCAGGTTCAGACCCCACCCCGCCCGAGATGGGAGCCCGTCGCGCCGGGCACCGCCCATGCCTGTCCCCCGCCCCAGCGGGAGCCAGGCCCTGCCCGCCCCGGGGAGCTCACAGCCTGAATCAAGGGGGGCTTGTGCTTTCACGAGGGGAAATTGAGGCCCAGGGCGGGCCCAGACCCACAGAGGAGGCGTCTGGAACTGGACCCAGGCATCCCGCGAGCCAGGCGGAGGTGGTGAGACCCTGCCCGGGCCGGGGGGAGGTGAAGGCTCCAGCCCATGACGCCCGCCCCACGACGTGCAGCGCCGCTCGCTCCCCGCCCGGCACTGGGTCAATCCTGCTGGTTGGGGGGGGGGGGGGAATTAATGCACTCGGCTCCATCTGTGAGCTGGGGGGGGGGATTAGTGAGCAGGGCCGGCCCCAGGCTCTTTAACGGGTGCTAATGGGATCAGAGCCTGGGAGGAGGGGGCAGGAGAGAGAGAAACTCCCCATCAGCCAGCCCCCAACATTCCCTGTCAGTCTGTCTGTCCCCCCTTCTAGCCAACCCCCCTCTCAGCCTCCAGCTATCGAGAAATCCCAATGCACCCTCTGTCCAGCCAGCCAGCCCCGGCCCCAAGCTAGCCAGCTCTCTACCCGTCCCCGGGCACCCCGTCTCTCGGCCGCCAGCCAGCCAGCCCCAGCCCCGGCCCCAAGCTAGCCACCCCTCTACCCATCTCCCTGCACCCCCCCATCTGTCCGGCCAGCCCCAGCCCCAAGCTAGTCACCCCTCTACCCGTCCCCTGGCACCTCTCTGGCTGCTGTCCGGCCAGCCAGCCCCATACGCTACCCACCCAGCTGTTTGCAGAGCTCGTGCAGCTCAGACACTTGTGTCCGCCACCAACAGAAGTTGGTCCAATAAAAGATGTTCCCTCCCCCACTTTATCATTCATCCATCCCCATTCACACCCTGCCTCCCTCCCCATCCCCATCCTCCATCCATCCCCATTCACACCCTGCCTCCCTCCCCATCCCCATCCTCCATCCATCCCCATTCACACCCTGCCTCCCTCCCCATCCCCATCCTCCATCCATCCCCATTCACACCCTGCCTCCCTCCCCATCCCCATCCTCCATCCATCCCCATTCACACCCTGCCTCCCTCCCCATTCACACCCTGCCTCCATCCAACCAAACCCTCCAGCCATCCCCATTCACACCCTTCATACAGCCCCATTCACACCTTCCCTCCATCCCCATCCCGACCCTCCCTCCCCATTCACACCCTGCCTCCCTCCCCATCCCCATCCTCCATCCATCCCCATTCACACCCTGCCTCCCTCCCCATTCACACCCTGCCTGCATCCAACCAAACCCTCCAGCCATCCCCATCCTCATCCCCACCCTCTATCCATCCATTCACACCCTCTGGCTATCCCCATCTACACCCTCTCTCCCTCCCTCCCTCCACACCCTCCGTCCATCCAACCAAGCCCTCCAGCCATCCCCATTCACACCCTCCCTCCCTCCCCACTCTTCATCCATCCCCGTTCACACCCTCCCTCCCCGCTCTTCATCTAACTCCATTCACATCCTCCATCCATCCAACCAAACCCTCCATCCACACCCTCCCTCCATCCCCATACACACCCTCTAGCCATCCATTCACACCCTCTGGCCATCCCCATCTACACCCTCCCTCCCACCACACCCTCCATCTATCCAACCAAACCCTCCCTCCATCCCCATCCCCATCCCCATCCATCCATTCACACCCTCCCCTCCCTCCCCATTCACACCCTCTGGCCATCCCCATCTACACCCTCTCTCTCTCCCTCCCTCCACACCCTCCGTCCATTCAACCAAAACCTCCATCCATCCCCATTCACACCCTCCCTCCATCCCCATTCACACCCTCCCTCCATCCCCATACACACCCTCACTTTCTCCATTTCCCCGCCCTCACCTGGTCACACCCAGCGTGGGCGGGGCAGACTACGGCCCCGCCTCTCCCACCAAAGGATACACCCACCCACCCAGTGCTCTGCCTCAGGGGTAACCATGAGGACTGGCCTCTCTCCCATCACCTGGGCTGGTGGCGGGGAGGATAGACTGGAAGGGACGACAACTCCCCGTGACACTGAGCGCAGCGCTGCCCCCTGCTGGGCGGGATCAGAGCACTCTCTGCTTTGTGGCATAGACCCCGCAGGGCAACTGGCTAATGGGGATTCTCCTCTGGCAACGCCAGGAATCCCCCATCCATGAGCTCCTCCCCGCACCTGGACAGTCAGCACTACACCCGGGTCCGTTTACAGCCCATTATGGAGTCAGACACTAACAGTGCCTGGTATGGCAGGAAAGGTGTGTGTGTGGGGGGGGGTCTAGTGGTTAGAGCAGGCTGGCTGGTGGGTTAGAGCAGGGGGGCTGGGAGCCAGGACTCCTGGGTTCTCTCCCCAGCTCTGGGAGGGGAGTGGGGGCTAGTAGTTAGAGCAGTGGGGGGGCTGGGAGCCAGGACTCCTGGGTTCTCTCCCCGGCTCTGGAAGGGGAGTGAGGTCCAGTGGTTAGAGCAGTGGGGGGCTGGGAGCCAGGACTCCTGGGTTCTCTCCCCAGCTCTGGGAGGGGAGTGGGGGCTAGTGGTTAGAGCAGTGGGGGGCTGGGAGCCAGGACTCCTGGGTTCTCTCCCCATCTCTGGGAGGGGAGTGGGGGCCAGTGGTTAGAGCAGTGGGGGACTGGGAGCCAGGACTCCTGGGTTCGATTCCTCACCCCGTGAAGTGCAGGGCGCAGAGGCAGTTTGCCAGCGGGGAGCAACGCGAGCTCCAAGTCTGTGTTTGTGGCTCAGCCGTTGTCCCCCGCGGCGGCCCCGGCCCTTTGCACAGGAGATGGAGGAGCCTGTCAGGGAGAGGACCAGCAGGGAGGCGCGTAGAGCCGGGACTCAGTTTGACTGATTGCCCAGTTTGATTGTCCTGCTGGGCAGGGGGTTCCCGGGCCTGGGTTCACACATTGAGGGCAAATCTTTTCAAACTGATCAAGCTAATTTGACCTATTTCCTGGATTCCCGACCTCGCCTGTGCGGTTAATGCCGGCGGCAACGTACAAGCACCTTGCCAGGGCTAAACAACACACACGTATAAGACCAGTACCTATCCTGAGCAAAACTGATCTACAGGTGACCCAGTCTTCTGGTCAGCCAGCGTCCCACATACCACCCCTCGCTGAAGGTACCCCCTCACCAAGGATCCCTAGGTTCTGCCCTGCCACAGCTCCACTCTCTGATTTGGTGGTAGCAGTGGGATCCCACAGTGCCTACCCCAGAAGCCAGGGGGAGACTGCTTGGGGGGGGGGGGTGGTATCTCCTCCTGCACAGACAAAGCCCCCTGCAGGGAGGGGTTGGTGGAGACCCCCCCCCCCCAGCAATGGGGCTGGTAGTTAACACCCCGGCGAGATGTATGGGGCACTTGGGACAATTCACCCCTCTCTGAGCAATAGATTCAGGCTCTCGGCAGACTCAGGCAGGGGGGTCGGGCACCCTTGGGGCAGTCCCTCTGCCCCCGTGATGATCGGCTGACCCAGACCTGTGCCCTCCCCTCCCCCAGGTGCAAAGATGAATGCAGCTCGGAGATCGGCCATGCTGGCCTCGGAGGTGACCGCGCCTCCCACCGAACCGGCCGTGAACGCCACCGAGACGCCCAGCAAGGAGGACGTCTTCTCCGACATGAAGGACAAGTTCATGAACAAACTCAGCAAGCTGCCAAGTGAGTGCTCGGGCGGGAGGGGGGGGATCCTCACCCCATAGCCCCCGTGTCCCACCCCAAAGGCAGTCGCATCTCAGCACTGGGTCAGAGGTCCCTGTAGAAGCACTCCCCACCCCCCTGCCCCAGAGGGGCTGCGTCCCAGCGCCGGGCGAGGGGTCCCCAGCCCCCCACCCCAGAGGGGCCGCGTCTCACTCCTGCTCTGTCCCCGCCGCAGTCCCGCCCTGGGCCGTGGCCACCATCCTGCTCGTGGTGGCTCTTCTCCTGCTCTGCTGCTGCGTCTGCGCCTGCAAGAAATGCGGGAAGCGGAAGAAGGGGAAGAAGGGGAAGGAGAAAGCGAAGGCTCAGATCAACCTGAAGGAGGTGAAGGAGCTGGGTCAGAGCTACATCGACAAGGTGAGGCCCCCTCTAGGGGGCGCCGGCTCCCACCTGGCCCCAGGGCAGGGACTGGCTGGCTCAGGGGGGCGGGGAATGGGGCCCGGGGCCTGTCCCCTCTAGGGGGCGCCGGCTCCCACCCGGCCCCCAGGGCAGGGACTGGCTGGCTCAGGGGGGCAGGGAATGGGACACGGGGCCTGTCCCCTCTAGGGGGCGCCGGCTCCCACCTGGCCCCAGGGTGGGAGGCTGGTGGGGGGAGGGGGGGGGGGGCTCAGTTCTGGACTCAGCTGCTATAGAGCTGCTTATCTCCTGAGCCTCTCAGATGCCTGAGCCGTCAGCCCCTGAGGCAGCAGCCTCTGACCTTGGGGGCTGCCTGGATGCTCCGCCGAGGGTGGGGGGTAGTTCTGTGTGGGATGGGGGGGGGCAGAGTGCAGCTATTGTGGGTCATGGTTGTATAAGTGATGTGTGTCTGTCGCTCCCTGGCGCCCCCTGCTGGAGGGGCCGGGCCCCGCGCTGTGTGTGTCCCTGGCGCCCCCTGCTGGAGGGGCCGGGCCCCGCGCTGTGTGTGTCCCTGGCGCCCCCTGCTGGAGGGGCCGGGCTCTGCGCTCTGTGTGTGTGTCCCTGGCGCCCCCTGCTGGAGGGGCCGGGCTCTGCGCTCTGTGTGTCCCTGGTGCCCCCTGCTGGAGGGGCCGGGCCCTGCGCTGTGTGTGTGTCCCTGGCGCCCCCTGCTGGAGGGGCCGGGCCCTGTGCTGTGTGTGTCCCTGGCGCCCCCTGCTGGAGGGGCCGAGCCCTGCGCTCTGTGTGTGTCCCTGGCGCCCCCTGCTGGAGGGGCCGGGCCCTGCATTGTGTGTGTGTCCCTGGCGCCCCCTGCTGGAGGGGCCGGGCCCTGCATGTGTAACTGAGGTGGTGGCTGTACGCAAGGTGTCTCTCTCTCTCTCTTCCCCCACCCTCCCGCCCCAGGTGCAGCCCGACATTGAGGACCTGGACCCGGCGCTGCTGCCTGAGCCTAAGGACGAGAAGGCCCAGGAGAAGCTGGGGAAGCTGCAGTACTCGCTGGACTACGACTTCCAGAATGGGCAGGTGGGGGTACCCGCGGGGCCTGCCAAGGGACCCAGGTGTCCGGGCTCGCATCCCTCCCAATTCCAACCTAGTAAAAAACCCCTCCCCTCCCAGAGCTGGGAATGGAACATAGGTCTCCTGGTTCCCAGTCCCCCCCCCCCCCGTAACCACTAGACCCCACTCCCCTCCCAGAGCTGGGGAGAGAACCCAAGAGTCCTGCGTCGCCCGGCTGGGGCACTGATGTGGGGGAAGCTCACAGCATGGCCGACACCCTGTGTCACAGCGGGACTTTTCCCTTTCACCCTGTCCCAGCTGGTGGTGGGCATCATCCAGGCAGCCGACCTGCCGGCGCTGGACATCGGGGGCACGTCCGACCCCTACGTCAAAGTCTTCCTGCTCCCCGAGAAGAAGAAAAAACACGAGACCAAAGTGCATCGGAAAACCCTGAACCCCATGTTCAACGAGACCTTCACCTTCAAGGTAACGCCCATCACTCCTGACCCGCAGCCCCCTCCGTGCCCCCCAGCTGTGCCGGTGCCCCTCACTCCCGACCCGCAGCCCCCTCCGTGCCCCCCAGCTCTGCCGGTGCCCCTCACTCCTGACCCGCAGCCCCCTCCGTGCCCCCCAGCTGTGCCGGTGCCCCTCACTCCCGACCCGCAGCC
>NW_027045151.1:25000-157226 GCF_028017835.1 Emys orbicularis
GTACGCAAGTGGTCCAGAGACCAGGCTGAAATCGATGCGCGCCCCATCCTGCCCTCATGCCCCTGGGCACTGGGAACGCGTGTTCGGAACAGCGAGAGAAGGCGCATGGCACCAGAAACACACGGCAGAAACCGGATCGACTCAGACTGGCTTCAGGTGACACACTCAGGACTTTTTTGTTTGTACACCGGATGGGTTTTAGGGCTGTCACTTTTAGGGGGAAGCAACAATGCTGTATGAGGCGGCTTCCCAGAAACCAGTTGTGTAATTAACCTTTCTTCCTGTACTGACTTTTAGCCATAAGCCTGACTGATGTTGGTTGTTTGGTCTCTTGAATATATTTCATAGCGAACCAAAGTGTGGACAAGTAGTTGCCAATGATCGAGGTCTACAAAACCATGCCTGGTGTGGAGAGAGTGACTAGGGAAGTGTTATTTACCTCTTCTCCTAACACATCAACCTGGGATCACCTGATGAAATTAACAGGCAGCAGGTTTCAAACAAACAAAAGGAAATACTTCATTACACAGCGCTCAGTACATAAGAACATAAGAACGGCCGTACCGGGTCAGACCAAAGGTCCATCTAGCTCAGTATCCTGTCTGCCAACAGTGGCCAACGCCAGGTGCCCCAGAGGGAGTGAACCCAACAGGCAATGATCAAGTGATCTCTCTCCTGCCGTCCATCTCCACCCTCTGACAAACAGAGTCTGGGGACAGCATTCCTTACCCATCCTGGCTAATAGCCATTAATGGACTTAACCACCATGAATTTATCCAGTTCTCTTTTAAACATGGGTTATAGTCCTGGCCTTCACAACGTGCTCAGGCAAGGAGTTCCACTGGTTGACTGTGCGCTGTGTGAAGAAGAACTCCCTTTTATTTGTTTTAACCTGTGGAACTCCTTGCCAGGGGATGTTGTGAAGGCCACAGGCCCTGCCCCCACTCCACCCCTTCCCACCCCCTCCCCTGAGCCCGCCATGCCCTTGCTCCTCCCCTCCCTCCCAGAGCCTCCTGCACCCCATGAAACAGCTGATCGGGAGGTGCGGGGAGGGAGGGGGAGGCGCTGATCGGTGGGGCTGCCGGTGGGCGAGAGGCACTGGGAGTGGGGGGGAGCTGATGGGGGGCTGTTGACATATTACTGGGGCTCTTTGGCAATATACACTGGTAAATTCTGGCTAATTTCTCGGGCTCAGGTTGGCCACCCTGCTCTAGCCCAACCCCCAGATGTGGGTGGATGTGGGGCTGAATGGGTGAGGGTCTCCTAGCAAGGAGGGCTGGTGCTGCAGCAGCCTGGAGAGGGCACTAGACGCTGCGGGGGTCCACGCACCCATCTGTGTCTGACACGGGCACCAGCACTCAGGCCCTGGGTCCTCGGACCCACCCAGGGGATGCAGGGTCCAAGCCCTGTCATTTTGCATCCCTGGCTCACACAGGGGAGGGGCCCAGGTAATCCCCAGCCCAGATCAGCCTGGGTTATTTGGGGGGTGATGAGCTGTTTCTGATTTAACCCCCCGCCCTGCCCCAGGGACTGAGCCCAGAGAGATTCGCTCAGTTACCGTTTCCCTTAGACAGGCCCCTTGGGATTTTGGGACAAAGATGGTGCCGTGATGGCTGACTACGGCCAGTGATGGGGAGAGCGCAGTGTGTGTGACAGGCCCAGCCCCGAGAGGCAGCACCTGCCGGTGTCCAGCCTGCATTTCCCATCTTGGGATGCCCGCTCACCCCCCACCCCCACACTCGCCCCCTTCCTGCCCCACACAGCACCTCAAAAATCTGGCACCCCGCCACCTCGGACCTGCTCTAAACCACGTCCAGCCAGCTCCTGTCTCAAGACCACACGGCGCTCCCAGCCGTACCCCTGGCAGTCCCGGGGCAGCCACCTAGGCTGACTACCCCCATCCAGGCATTCCCCAATGCCACCGCTGAGCGGCGGTGCCAGCGTCCTGACCCCTGTGCGCCACCGTCCCCCGTCCTATTGCACTCGGCGAGTTTTACCGACACGTGGAGAAGGGAGTCAGTGGAGAGCTCGTTTCCCCGCGCTGGAGGCCCCTGGGGGACGTCTGTCGAGGAATTCACTGTGGGAAATCCGCCCCGGCTTGTGTTAGGTATTAAATGGCTTTGCTGGACCCTTCTCTGAGGCTGAAGGGCTGATGCAGAATGAAACAGAAACAACAAGGGTTGGCTTCTCCCTGACCTGGGGGGGGGGGGGTGCAAGCAGAGAGAAGGTGCAGGGCGGATGCAGTTCCTGTAAAAGGCCCCGACTGGCTGTGGGGCAGCAGCAAAGGGAGGGGACGTTGGCCTTTGGTCACCATTCCCCTGCCTGCTGCAGCAGGACTGGCTGTTCCCCTCCGGGAGCCAGCCGGGCCGGATCTTGACAGCCGGACATAGAGGGACATGCAGCTAGGGGTGGCCTCACTTTACTGATCGAGATACAGAACTGAGACCAGCAGGAAGCTGCGACTTTTCACGAGGGGCCAGGAAGTGTTGAAACGTTTAAAGGGACATGATCTCACGTTCCTCCTCCAGCCTGTATTAAAAACCTTCCCACACCCATGTGCATTATCGTTGACTTCTAACACGAACCAGGATATAACCCCGCTAAAAGTTGCAGGTGGATTACAGCAGAGTCGTCAATGGCCGGGGATTATTTGGCCCTGGAAAAGCGACCTGCCAGCGAAACAATTCATAAAGTCTGGGTTTCCGCTCTAGGGCGATGACGTGGGGCTGGAGGTGTGGCCGCGTCCTGGCTGACAGGAGCAGTCGTGGGGAGGAATCGGCCAGGTCTGGTATGGAACTGGCTGGAGCTGGTACCAAAGTTTCCTTCACCAAATTGTCAACGTTAGGATTGTAACTGAAGGAGGTTGGATCAGAGGAACAGAACGTCCCAGGCTGCAGTCGGGGGGAGACAAGTTGGGCCAGGAAGGATCATGCTGAATTTGCTGACCCGTAGTACAGCACTTCACCCATGGCCGGCTCCAGGCACCAGGCGAGAAAGCACGTGCCTGGGGCGGCACATTGTAAGGGGCGGCATCCGGCCAATCTTGGGGCGGCGCATTCCGGCCACCCTGCCGTGGTTCTTTTTTTTTTTTTTTTGCTCTGGCAGCCCGGTCCGCAGCTCCTGGCCGGCTCCCCACGCTCCGCCAGTCCCAGGCCAGCCCTGCAGGGGCACAGACCCCGGCCCGGGGGGGGCAGGAACTAGCGATCCCCACTGCTCACCGTGCCGCCGGGCTCCCCGGGACGCGCCACTCCCTGCCGCCTGCACCGGCCTTCGCTCCCACACCGCTCTGAGCCCGGCCCGGGGGGGGCAGGAACTAGTGATCCCCACCGCTCACCGTGCCGCCGGGCTCCCCGGGACGCGCCACTCCCTGCCGCCTGCACCGGCCTTCGCTCCCACACCGCTCTGAGCCCGGCCCGGGGGGGGGCAGGAACTAGCAATCCCCACCGCTCACCGTGCCGCTGGGCTCCCCGGGACGCGCCACTCCCCGTCGCCTGCACCGGCCTTCGCTCCCACACCGCTCTGAGCCCGGCCCGGGGCGGGGGCAGGAACTAGCAATCCCCACTGCTCACCGTGCCGCCGGGCTCCCCGGGACGCGCCACTCCCCGTCGCCTGCACCGGCCTTCGCTCCCACACCGCTCTGAGCCCGGCCCGGGGCGGGGGCAGGAACTAGCAATCCCCACTGCTCACCGTGCCGCCGGGCTCCCCGGGACGCGCCACTCCCCGCCGCCTGCACCGGCCTTCGCTCCCACACCGCTCTGAGCCCGGCCCGGGGGGGGCAGGAACTAGCGATCCCCACCGCTCACCGTGCCGCCGGGCTCCCCGGGACGCGCCACTCCCCGCCGCCTGCACCGGCCTTCGCTCCCACACCACTCTGAGCCCGGCCCGGGGGGGGCAGGAACTAGCGATCCCCACTGCTCACCGTGCCGCCGGGCTCCCCGGGACGCGCCACTCCCCGCCGCCTGCACCGGCCTTCGCTCCCACACCGCTCTGAGCCCGGCCCGGGGGGGGCAGGAACTAGCGATCCCCACCGCTCACCGTGCCGCTGGGCTCCCCGGGACGCGCCACTCCCCGTCGCCTGCACCGGCCTTCGCTCCCACACCGCTCTGAGCCCGGCCCGGGGGGGGGCAGGAACTAGCGATCCCCACCGCTCACCGTGCCGCTGGGCTCCCCGGGACGCGCCACTCCCCGTCGCCTGCACCGGCCTTCGCCTCCCGCGCCACTCTGAGCGCAGCCTGGCCGAGCCGCCTTTAAAGGAGCGGCTGAACCAGCACCTCCTGCAGCCCCCGGGGGCTCCGTCTGCCCGGCCGGGAGAGGCACCCCAAGGCCGGAGGGGGGAGCCCCTCTCGCCCGGCTGCGAGCGGGCGGAGGGAGCGGGCGGGTGCCGCCCTTCACCCCCCTGCGAGCCACCTTGACCGCCCTCTACGCGCTCCCTGCGGCTGCCGGTTTTTGTTTTGTTTTTTTGTTTTGCTTGGGGCAGCAAAAACGCTAGAGCCGGCCCTGACTTCCCCGTCCCCACCAGGTCTTGTCCGTCCCGGCTCGGCCTGACTCCGGGCTGTGGCCTTCATCTGCACAACGCCAAAATGCCCTTCGCGACGAGCTTCCAGCCCCCGAGTGTGCAGTGATTTGGGAACGATCACTCGCGTTCCCTGCACAATGGAACCGCGATTCGTAAGTGCCAACTGGCAGCCAAGCTCCCCCCACCCCCCATCCCGCCTGCCATGGGTCAGCTGTTTTGCGGCAGGCAAGAGGTTCAGGGAGGGAGGGAGAGGGGACGGGACAGGCTGTGCTTGGGGGAGGGTTGCAAAGAGGTGGGGCAGGGATGGAGTGTGGTGGGAAGAGGCGGGGTGGGGGCGGGGTCTTGGGAGAAGCGGGGGAGTGGGGGCGGGAAGAGGCAGGGCGGGGATGGAGCGGGATGGGAAGGGGCGGGGTGGGAGCGGGGGTTTGGGAGAAGGGGGGAGTGGGGGCGGGAAGAGGTGGGGTGGGGGCGGTGTCTTGGGAGAAGGGGGGAAGTGGGGGCGGGAAGAGGCGGGGCGGGGATGGAGTGTGGTGGGAAGAGGCGGGGTGGGGGCGGGGTCTTGGGAGAAGGGGGGGCGTGGGGGCGGGAAGAGGAGGGGATGGAGTGTGGTGGGAAGAGGTGGGGTGGGGGCGGTGTCTTGGGAGAAGGGGGAGCGTGGGGGCGGGAAGAGGCAGGTCGGGGATGGAGCAAGGTGGGACGAGGCGGGGTGGGGGTGCGGTCTTGGGAGAAGGGGGGAGTGGGGGCGGGAAGAGGCGGGGCGGGGATGGAGCGGGATGGGAAGGGGCGGGGTGGGACGGGGTCTTGGGAGAAGGGGAGGAGTGAGGGGCGGGGCCTGACGTGGGGGGGAGGTCGAGCACCCCCCCAGCTAGAGGGGAATTCGGTGTCTATGCCGTGATTCACAGACAATTCATATCTATGTGACACAAATGTTGTGGAAAGGGGATTGTTTTGATCTGACACTGCGCCCTGTAGTACCACCCCGTTCACGACAGAAAGCACATGGGCCTCAGCAGTTCCCCTGTTGCTGTCTGTGCTAGGGAGGGGTAACCCAGCTGTCACACGACAGTCCCAGCGTTGCCGTGCTGAGTCCCTTTAGGGAATTGAACAGTATAGGAAGGCGCTGACAGTTACATGCCCATCGTTGTGTATGAGCAGCAGCTGATGATGGAATTCAGCAAAGCCCCATGTAAGGGGCGACAATGGGAAGAAAACCCAAGTGCACCAGTACAGAATGGGGGAGAACTGGCCGGGCAGCAGCGCTGCTGGGAAGGAGCTGGGAGTTGTGGTGGATCACAACCTCGACAGGAGTCAGCAACGCGACTTTAGGCACATACAGAGGTATGTGGGGGTGCAGGGAATGTGGAGGGCAGGAACAGACTGAGGGGTACAGAGGAATATGGGGGCAGGGGAATCATAGAATCATAGACGATTAGGGTTGGAAGGGACCTCAGGAGGTATCAAGTCCAACCCCCTGCTCAAAGCAGGACCAATCCCAGCCAGGGCTTTGTCAAGCCGGGCCTTAAAAACCTCCAAGGAAGGAGATTCCACCACCTCCCTAGGGAACCCATTCCAGTGCTTCACCACCCTCCTAGGGAAAAAGCATTTCCAAATACAGGAACTCCTCACTTAACGTTGGAGTTCTGTTCCTGAAAAATGCAACTTTAAGCGAAACGATCTTAAGCGAATCCAATTTCCCCATAAGAATTAACGTAAATGAGGGGGTTAGGTTCCAGGGGAATGTTTTTCACCAGACAAAAGACTATATTATATACACACACACACATGCAGTATAAATTTTAAACAAACAAGTTAATACTGGTACACAGTGATGATGATGGTGAAGCTTGGCTGAGGTGGAGGAGTCAGAGGGTGGGATATTTCCCTTACTGCTGAATGATGAACTAGCAATTGGCTGAGCCCTCAAGGGTTAACTCTCTCCCTCTACAAGGCGGCAGGAATGGAGGGAGAGATGTGCATTTCCCCTTTAATGCAAGATTAGCTTGCTGAGACTGCAGCTGCTGCCAGCAAGCTCCCTCCGACCTGAGCTCTGGTCTGTCCCCCCTGCTCTATGGAAGATGGGGTAAGCGAGGTGCAGAAGCAGGGGGGAGGGGGGAACACTGACATTAGCCCCCTTCTTCCTTCCCTTCCCCCCAGACAGCAAGCAGGAGTCTCGGGGAGCAGCTCCAAGGCAGAGGGCAGGAGCAGCACATGGCAGTGGGGGGAGGGACAGCTGCAATTGATAGCCTGCTGGGCAGCTGCTGCACAGGGAACTTAGGGGAGTGGGGAGCTGATGTGGGGCTGCCGGTCCAGCCTGGTTCCAAGCCCCCACCCGCTAGCTGCAACGGGCTGGCTTCCTGCAAGCGGTGGACAAAGCAGTAGGCTGCCAAACGACATTAGAAGGGAGCATTGCGCAACTTTAAACGAGCATGTTCCCTAATTGATCAGCAACGAAACAATGTTAACCGGGACGACTTTAAGTGAGGCGTTACTGTACTTTGTTACACAGTAACCTGTGGAACTCCTTGCCATGGGATGCTGTGAAGGCCAAAATTATAACTGGGTTCAAAAAAGAACTAGATCAGTTCCTGGAGGATAGGTCCATCAATGGCTATTAGCCAGCATGGGCAGGGACACAACTTCCTGCTCCGGGTGTCCCTAAACCCCTGTTTGCCAGAAGCTGGGAATGAGCGACAGGGGATGGATCACTTGATGATTCCCTGTTCTGTTCATTCCCTCTGGGGCATCTGGCATTGGCCACTGTCGGCAGACAGGATACTGGGCTTGATGGATCTTTGATCTGACCCAGTCTGGCTGGTTTTAAATTCTTATACAATTTACCAACACTAGAGAAATGCAGACTGGACATAAGGTCGACGATTTTAACAGAGCGAGGACTTGGGAGCTGCTTCCCAAAGGACGTGGTGGAAACTTCCGCTCTTGGTGTCTTTTCCTCAGGATTGGACGTCTCAGTCTGAGCGACGCTCTAGCTCGACCACCAGATCTGGGCTGGACGCTGGGAGGGCTGGGGGAGGTTTTGCGGCCTGTGCGATGCAGGACTGGGGGCTGGATGATCATTTATGACCCCTGCTGGCCTTAAAATCTGTTGATCTAATTTGCTCAGACCAGGGATTCCTTTCCCACCGATTGCGTGATAGAGACGCTCTGGGGCAGGGGGTCTCAAACTGGGGGTTGGGACCCCCCAAGGGGTCACGAGGTTACTACATGCGGGGTTGTGAGGTTATTACATGGGGGGTCGCGAGCTGTCGGCCTCCATCCCAAATCCTGCTTTGCTTCCAGCATTTATAGTGGTGTTAAATATATAAAAAAGTGTTTTTAATTTATTAGAGGGGTCACACTCAGAGGGTTGCTGTGTGAAAGGGATCCCCAGTACCACGGTTCTGGGGCTGGAGGAGGAGACCCCCACATGAGGTGGATTGCGGGGTCTAATTCCGGGTGCTGGTATTATGGACTCTCCCCCAGCCCCCCCGCTAGAGACTGATGGGAGATTGAGGCTGGGTCAGGGGAACCTCAGGGCTGCTCTATATTACGCCCAGGGCCAGTCGGGGCATCACCCTGCTGCACTCCAGCCCCTCCAGCGTTGCTCCCCTGCCCCAGCCCCTGCCCCAAGCCCAGACCCACTGGGCAGTGACTGACCCACCACCTCCAGGTACCGGAGATCCTGGTGTATTGTGGTCTCCAGAGGGCCAAGAGCGCTCTGGGTTTAACTTATCTACAGACCTCCGGTGGGGATCCCCAGGCTGGAGCAGCGAGCCCCGAGCGTCGTGTGGGGTGGGCTGAGCCCTGGGTGGGCCGGACATTGCCCGGGCGTGAACGCTGAGCAGGGACAGGGAGGAAAGTCCAGAGGATGTTTTATCTCCAGGTTCCCAGAAGCTCGCCAGGACGGACGGATAGGTGATGTGAAATGAAACTGAAAGCCCTGGGGGGGACCCGCCCCCGCCCCGCCCCCGCCCCTCTCTCCCCTCCCCCCCCTAGCTAAGATGAGACATCTGTGTCTGGAAGTGACTCTCTAGCCCAACCCCCAGATGTGGGTGGATGTGGGGCTGGCTGGGTGAGGGTCTCCTAGCAAGGAGGGCTGGTGCTGCAGCAGCCTGGAGAGGGCGCTAGACGCTGCGGGGCTCCACGCACCCATCTGTGTCTGACACGGTCACCAAGCACTCAGGCCCCGGGTCCTTGGACCCACCCAGGTGAGACAGGTCCAAGCCCTGTTATTTTGCAGTGTGGATGCAGCTCGAGCCACCGCCCTGACTCAGGAGGGCTGCGTGGTGCTGTCTGGATGCGAGAGCACGGCCTGGAGACCCAGCTCCAGCAGTTGCAAGCCCAGGTTTACAATGCAGTGTGGACACTTAAGCAGCGGCTTGGAAACCTCGAGTCCGGAAAGCCGGGGCCCACAGAGCCAGGTTTACAATGCAGTGTAGACATCCCTGGCTCACACAGGGGAGGGGCCCAGTTTATCCCCAGCCCGGATCAGCCTTGGTTTATTTGGGGGGTGATGAACTGTTTCTGATTTAACCCCCCCCGCCCTGCCCCAGGGACTGAGCCCAGAGAGATTCGCTCAGGTACCCTTTCCCTCCGACAGGCCCCTTGGGATTCTGGGACAAAGATGGTGCCGTGATGGCTGACTACGGCCAGTGATGGGGAGAGCGCAGTGTGTGTGACAGGCCCAGCCCCAAGAGGCAGCACCTGCCGGTGTCCAGCCTGCATTTCCCATCTTGGGACGCCCGCTCACCCCCCCACCCCCACACTCACCCCCTTTCTGCCCCACACAGCACCTCAAAAATCTGGCAAGCCCCCCGCCTCGGACCTGCTCTAAACCACGTCCAGCCGGCTCCTGTCTCACGATCACACGGCGCTCCCAGCCGTACCCCTGGCAGTCCCGGGGCAGCCACCTAGGCTGACGACCCCCATCCAGGCATTCCCCCAGGCCACCGTTGAGCGGCAGTGCCAGCGTCCTGGCCCCTGTATGCCACCGTCCCCCGTCCTATTGCACTCGGCGAGTTTTACCGACACGTGGAGAAGGGAGTCAGTGGAGAGCTCGTTCCTACGCTCTGGAGGCCCCGTGGGGGACGTCTGTCGAGGAATTCACCGTGGGAAATCCGCCCCGGTATTAAATGGCTTTGCTGGACCCTTCTCTGAGGCTGAAGGGATGATACAGAATGAAACAGAAACAACCTGTGAAGGTTAAGCCTCTCCCTGACCCGGGAGGGGTGTGTGCAAGCAGAGAGAAGGTGCAGGGCGGATGCAGTTCCTGTAAAAGGCCCTGCCAGGCTGTGGGGCAGCAGCAAAGGGAGGGGACGTTGGCCTTTGGTCACCATTCCCCTGCCTGCTGCAGCAGGACTGTCTGTCACACGCCTGGAGCCAGCCGGGCCGGAGCTAGACAGCCGGACATAGAGGGAGCTGACGGACACACAGCCAGGGGCTGGCCTGACTTGATTGATCTAGATCCGGCGTCTGTGGCAGTACGTAGAAGGATGCAGTGTGTGAGAGCGGCCCTGGGATCGGGCTCCGTCCCGCCCCGAGTTCTCCAGGCCCTGGCTCGCCGCCTTTCCCCAGATCTTTCCAAACACAATCACCCCCCTGAATCCAAAACCCGGCGCCCTGCTGCTCAGCCTCCTGGGCCATCGCAACAGGGGAAATGGGGGTAGTGGGATAGAGTGGGGGGGAGGGCTGGGAGCCAGGACTCTGGGAGGGAAGTGGGGTCTAGTGGTTAGAGCAGGGGGGGCTGAGAGCCAGGACTGCTGGGTTCTATGCCTGGCTCCGCTCAGTCAGTACAATCTAGCCCCGGGGTGGGCAAACATTTTGGCTGAAGGGCCACATTGGGGTTGTGAAACTGTATGGAGGGCCTGGCCCCCGCCTCTTCCCACCCCCTTCAGAACCCCTAACCCATCCAACCCCACTGCTCCTTGTCCCCTGACCGCCCCCTCCTGGGACCCCCACCCCAAACCGCCCCCCGGGACCCCACACCCTATCCACCCCCCCGTTCCCCGTCCCCCGACTGGCCCCCCAAACCTCCACCCCATCCAACCGCCCCCTGCTCCCTGCCCCCCAGCACCCCCTGCCCCTTATCCAACACCCTCCCGCCCTCCCCCCTTACCATGCTGCTCAGAGCATCAGGAGCTTGCAGCCCAGCCGCCCGCGCTGCCCGGAAGGAGCGGTGGCCCAGAGCGTTGGCGACGCGGCACGCTGAGGCTGAGGGGGAGGGGAAACAGTGGGGCAGGGGCCGGGGGCTAGCCTCCCGGGCTGGGAGCTCAGGGGCCGGGTGGGACGGTCCTGTGGGCCGGATGTGGCCTGCGGGCTGTAGTTTGCCCACGTCTGATCTAGCTCCTTCACACAGATTTGGAGTGGGGTAGAACTAGTCCTGGGGTATGAACTGGCGGGAGGTTTTCAGGTGGGCGCAGCGTGGGAGCGCAGAGGGTGCCCTCTCCTCACAGCAGTCTGGGTTGATTTTCCAGTTGATTTGATCATATTACTTCGGGTTCGTTTCCTTTTAGATTCCTCAGCCTCAAGCGATGCCTTTGGTCCTTCTTTTGATAACACACAACATGCATCAATGGCCTGACATTGAAATGCAGCCACCTCTGGGGCAGGGCAGCTGGGAACAGCCACACATAATGCTGCCCGGGGATGGCTCACCCGGCGCTGAGATGCAGCCACCTCTGGGGTGGGGCAGATGGAGAACATGCACACACAACACCTGACCCCATGAATGCTGTGAACCCCGTCTGTCCTCTGGCCTCTGGGGCTATGTCTGATCTGTCCTGAGTCTTAAATCAGCTACCAGTGTCATTACATTATCCAGCCCCATATTCCTCCTCCATACACACCCATCCATCCACCCACCCATCCCACATCCATCGCTCCCAGCATCTCCATACACACCCATCCATCCACCTACCCATCCCACATCCATCGCTCCCAGCATCCCCCCAGCATCTCCATACACACCCATCCATCCCGGTACACACCTCTCCATCCACCCACCCACCCATCCCCCTTCCATCGCTCCCAGTATCCCCCCAGCATCTCCATACACACCCATCCATCCCGGTACACACCTCTCCACCCGTCCTTCCCCACCCCACATCCATCGCTCCCAGCATCCCCCCAGCATCTCCATACACACCCATCCATGCCCCCACTCCTCTACTCATCTCTGCATTCCTCCATCTGTCTGTCCCATCCCACACACCTGCCTCTATCTATCTATCTATCTATCTATCTATCTATCTATCTATCTATCTATCTATCTATCTATCTATCTATCTATCTATCTATCTATCCCCATAAACGCCTATTCACCCATCCATATACACCCCTATTTATCTATCTAGCTCTGTGTAAACGCGAAAGCTTCTCTCCAACAAAAGACATTACCTGCCCCACCTTGTCTCTCTAATAAAAGACAGGTCAAGCCAATTTTTGTCAGCCATGTTGCTGTGTTTGAAGGGAGACAGCCTGTACAGATGAACTGGTTGCGTCAGCGTAATTACAGCCTCGTATTCTTTCAAAACTGTCGTTCAAAATTGGGGAAAAAACCCCGAACCCAAGTCACTTAAAACTTTCTTACTTAAAAAACAAAGGATTGGTTTTTTTTGGTTTTTTTTAATATATATATATAAGCTTTGGAAGCCAACAAGGGAGTGCTACAAATTTCCGTATTAAAAAGGGTGTTTCATTTGACCAACCATTTTTTTTTCTTTGAAAAATTCCAGCCGTCTTTGGGGGTTTCCGACACCAGAGCGGCCAGGCACAATGCAAGGAGGCGCAACCGTAACGATTGTATGAATTGCTCACAGGCAGGCGTGGGAAGCAATCACCGTTTTATCTAATTCGATAGAGGGCTCGGATCAGCACTTGCCGCTGTGTCTTTCCAACTCCGCGATGCCTTCGAAGGAAGCCGGGGGCAGGATGAAGTGAAGGGAAAATCTTAGATAAGGGTGCAGTAGGAATCTTCGTCTAGAGAAACACAAAGTCTCCAGTTACCGTCAGGACTACATTGGTGACCACAAAGAAGATGCTGCGTGAAAACTTTCGAATGGAAACAAACTGTTTTCAGTTCCTACCAGATGGTTCCCCTGTCCTGTGATGGGCCAAACGTATTTGCAATGCAGTTTTTTACATTCAGTTTGTTTCATTGAAAAAGCTTTCATTTCAGTTAAAATAATGGGGGTCTGAGCAGCGCCCGGCACAATGGGGGGCCCTGATCTCGGTCTGTTTGTCCGAGACTTTTCGAATGTGAGTGAGGGGCTGCTGACCACCCTCAGCAGGGGCTGCGTGGAGGAGGCAGTGGTGGAGAAGGACACTCGCTAATGATTTTAAAGAGATAAAATTGAATTTCATTTGTCACGGCACTTTTTTATCACAGATCATGGAGCGCCCTGGTGACTTTAATACAAGTCACGGGGCTCGAGGCAAACAGCAGATGGTGGCTTCACACCCGGGACGTTTATTCCTAGAAGCCCCGGCCAGCTGGGACCCTTGTGTCCTTCTAGTCTGACCTCCTGCACCACATGGGTCGGAGAAGGCCCCAAAACAATTCCTAGAGGAGATCGGTTAGAAAAACAGCTCAGCTGGATTGAAAAATGGCCAGTGATGGAGAATCCACCGTGCCCCTCAGGAAACTGCCCCAATGACTCTCGCCACTAGAAACTGACCCCTTATTCCCAGGCGGAATTTGTCTGGCTTCAACTTCCAGCCATTGGATCAGGCTCGACCTCCCAGTGCTGGACTGACGGGCCCCTTATTGAATATTTGTTCCCCGCCTCGGCCCTTCTAGCCTGGGATCGAGTCAGCCTTGAAACCTTCTCTGTGTCTAGCCCTTGAATCAGCCCCTTGGCTCTTCTCGGACCCCCTCCCCGATCGGTCCAGCTCCTTTGGCTTCTACTGCGTTTACCGCGGCTGCTCTGTGATTTGTGATTTGAAAAAACGCCGGGGCACGTCGGCAGCCCCAGTTATAACCTTCCCGCCAGTGAGCGGCTCCGAGATCTGCTGGGCGTTGCTGGCCAAACGCAGGGTGAACTCAGGGGCGGGATCACTTAGGCCTTGGCTACACTTGCGAGTTACAGCGCTATAAAGCTGCCCCGGGCGCTCCCCGTGCACACTGGCAAGGCATGTCGAGCACTCTGACTCCGCAGCTAGAGCGCTGCTGGTATCCACCTTGGCGAGTGGAGTAACGTTTGCTGCACTCCCGCTGGAGCGCCGCGGGGCCAGTGTGAACGAGGTGTTGCATTACTGCGCTCTGATCGGCCTCCGGAAACATCCCATAATCCCCTTAAATCAAGTGGCCACTCTGGTCATGGTTGTGAAATCGGCTGCAGGAATGCGGAAATGCCCTTTCAAAGCTCCGTTTCGGAGAAGTCGGCTGCTTATCAGCTCCGAGAAAAGCAACCGTTTCCTGTTTGCTTTGAGTGAGTGAGTGAGAGGCGGGGGGAGGGGGGTCTGAACTTACAAGGCAGCCTGCTGACACACTCTCAGCCCCCCAAAAACCCACTCTCTCCCCCCACTTACACACAACACACTCCCTGTCACACTCCACCCCCCCTCCCCCATTTGAAAAGCACATTGCAGTCACTTGCATGCTGGGATAGCTGCCCATAATGCACCACTCCCAATGCTGCTGCAAGTGCCGCAAATGTGGCCACGCCAGTGCGCTGGCAGCTGTCAGTGTGGCCAGACTGCAGCGCTTTCCCTCCTGCGCTCTCCGAAGGCGGGTTTAACTCACAGCACTCGACATCTGCAGGTGTAGCCATGTCCTTACCTACAGCGGCTTCGCTG
Source organism: Emys orbicularis (assembly GCF_028017835.1). NCBI lineage: Eukaryota > Metazoa > Chordata > Testudines > Emydidae > Emys > Emys orbicularis. Next base: position 39,309 of record NW_027045151.1, read on the forward strand.
TCAGCTGAGGAGGCATTTTACTCCCACACTATTGCTACACCTGCTGTTACTGCGACTGGAACTGGAAAAGCCAGCGGTGTTCTAGGGGCTGCTACTAATGCTGAAAATAGTCCTCCTACAGCTCCGGCTCCTATCAGTGTAACACCTTCTCCTACCTGGCTTCTGGTTCTCTGCTCCACCCTTTGGTTTTCTTCTCAGTCCATGAGAGGTCACTTGCAGGGCTGCAATAAATAAGAAGATTTTAATGAGGCCACACCGCAGAGGGGCAATTGTCAAGGCTCTGACACGAAGCGGAACGGGACCTGCTTCTCATTTCTTGCTCTCTATTCAGCTCAACAGCTGGAGCTGCGGGCGTCTCTCGCTCTCCGGCCGGTTTCTAACCCTTTAATCATCCTCTGCCCCCCCCCATCGATCGATGTCCTCCTTGAACGGTGGCCACCAGAACGGGACACAGGATCCCAGCAGCGGCCGCACCAGGGCCAAATCCAGACAGAAAATAACGTCTCCAGTCAAAGGGCTTGTCTACACGACGCAGCTTTTAGCGACAAGGCTGTGGCGACACAGCCTTGTCGCTAAAAGTCAGCGTGTGCCAACGCTCTCGGTCGGTATCTTGCGGGCACTTTTGCTGACAAAATACTTCCAGAGTCGTAGTGCTTGGTACGTTTTCTTTTGCCTCCGAGCACCGCCCGGGGGAGGTGAGCAGCGGGCGGCCTACAACACTTACCAAGTTCTGGAACTTCCCCAAAGGTGCGGCTTCCTCGAGAAGCCGCCTAAGGGGTCTCCAGCTGGGTAACAGCCACACTGCAACGCTGCACAGGGAATGGGAGGGCTCGCCCGGCACTGAGCTGCAGCCACCTCTGGGGGGGCGGGAAGCTGGGGAACAGCCGCACATAACGTCACATGGGCATGGCTCGCCCAGCGCTGATATGCAGCCACCTCTGGGGTGTGGCAGCTGGAGAACAGCCACACAGCAACACCATACAAAAGCTCTGACCACTAGACCCCACTCCCCTCCCAGAGCTGGGGATAGAACCCACAAGTCATAAGAACGGCCAGATTGGGTCAGACCAAAGGTCTGTCTAGCTCAGGATCCTGTCTGCCGACAATGGCCAGTGCCGGTGCCCCAGAGGGACTGAACAGCACAGGGCGATTATCGAGTGATCCATCCTATCATCCAGTCCAAGCATCTGGTAGCCAGAGATTTAGGGACACCCAGAGCAAGGGGTTGTGTCGCTGCTGATCTTGGCTAACAGCCATTGATGGACCTGTCTCCCAGGCACGTATCTAGTTCTTTTCTGAACCCAGGTACCTTTCCCATCCCTCTTTCAAATCCAACACCCCCCTCCTCCCTCCTGTTCTCCTCCTTGGCTGCATTTACCTTGTAATTCTCCCTGGAGTTCTTTAGCAAGGTCCCTTCTCCCTATTTTTTCCAGCACCGTCGCAGTTGCCCTCAGTGCGTAAGTCCGGCCGAATTTGCCTATCAAATCCTCGACAAGGTTTTCTAGGCTGGCGTCCCTCTGGAACGTATTGGGTGCGTCAAGGAAAGCATCTCCTTCCGCCACAAGCTCCTTCATGGGTGTCTTGCACAGCACATCTTTGAACTTTTCAAATTGATCTTTTCTCAGTGTCTCGAGGCTGGCAGTAAGGACCTGTCGGACAACAGCCCCCTTCACATTTGAAATGCTATTGGTCATTCTGGGGAGAAAGAGGACAGAGGGGAAAAGAAACTGAGACCTTTGGTGTCCGTCATGACTTTACTGACATAAAATACAACTTTCTGCGCTGGAACATATTCAAAGAGGACTTTCCAACTGTCCTTTTTTAACAGCAGCCGCCCAGGTTTCCCACTCCTAACTTTATCTGTGAGGCCAAAGACAGCCACGCCCAGCCCTCAGATTTGTGAGGATCTGAATATAAACCAAGCTGGGTTTCTGGCAGGCAAAAGTGAGGGCTGTGTAAGTGTGTCCGTTTCCTGGAAAGGTTCGTAAGACACAGACTGTGGAGCCCTTCACTCCGTATTTCACCCGAGGAGATTTACGGGCAGCAGGCTGCAGACAGACAAGAGGAAACACGTCTTCACGTGAGGCACAGTCATCCCGGGAATGTTGCAAATGCCAAAAATAGATCTGGGCTCAAAGATGAAGACGTCTGACCTGATGCCTTTGTGATCCCGACCCACCTGTCCGGCTTTCATTTCTCCACGTATTATCCTGATTGCCAAGACCTTGGTCCTGCTGTAACTTTAACCCAACAGTCAGCTGCTGTCAATGATTTAATGTTTACGATGCCCCACAAATGTACCCAGCGAGGTGGAGACACACAAGACAAGGATCTAGCCACATGGCGCTGACAAGCTCAATGAGACCGTCACAGACAAACCGAAAAAGGTAGCATTACCGAGGGTGACCGCCGCCATGGGAGAGGGGTGTCGGGAAAGAAGTGGGTGTTAAGAAGGAACTGGAAGAAAAAGGAGGGAACTGAGCAGGGAAAATCTGGGCCGCTCAGGAGATGGCCTGGGAGTAAGCGTGACACTGAAGAGACAAGGAAGCAGTTGGGAGGGAGCAGCATAGAGATAAAACTTACTCTGGTTTAAATGTGGACACTTATTTTGGCTTGGTTTAATTTAAGTCGAGGGAAAGGGGGAGATTTTACTTTCTTCTGAGAATGGCCACTGATCCTGAAAATGGTCAGAGACTGGATGAGACAGACACCTGGTCTAGCCCTTCCTGTAATACCCCGTGAGTCACAGCTCAGCTCAGCGGAGACGCCTCGACTTCAGTTTTCAAAGCATGGCGGGATACGGCGTTCCTGAGCAAGGGCCTCAGACCTGAGCAGAGAGGCCACCTCGTAGACACAATAGAAACACAGAGAGAGAGGAACAGAGAGAGAGAGGAACAGAGAGAGACAGCGAGAGAGAGGAACAGAGAGAGAGAGGAACAGAGAGAGGCCTCATTGCAAATCAAAGGGAAGTTCACACATCTCAAAATTTGTCACACAAATATCCTAGTCCTGCTGCTCCTAATGCTATAAGAGGAAGCATTTCTGACGTAACAGCTGCCATAAGAATGGCCGTACTGGGTCAGACCAAAGGTCCATCCAGCCCAGTATCCTGTCTACTGACAGTGGCCAATGCCAGGTGCCCCAGAGGGAGTGAACCCAACAGGCAATGATCAAGTGATCTCTCTCCTGCCATCCATCTCCACCCTCTGACAGACAGAGACCATTCCTTACCCATCCTGACTAGTAGCCATTAATGGACTTAACCTCCATGAATGTATCTAGTTCTCTTTTAAACCCTGTTATAGTCTTGGCCTTCACAACATCCTCAGGCAAGGAGTTCCACAGGTTGACTGTGCGCTGTGTGAAGAACTTCCTTTTATTTGTTTTAAACCTGCTGCCCATTAATTTCATTTGGTGACCCCTAGTTCTTATATTATGGGAACAAGTAAATAACTTTACCTTATTCACTTTCTCCACACCACTCATGTTTTTATAGACCTGTATCATATCCCCCCTTAGTCTCCTCTTTTCCAAGCTGAAAAGTCCTAGCCTCCTTAATCTCTCCTCATATGGGACCCGTTCCAAACCCCTAATCATTTTAGTTGCCCTTTTCTGAAATTTTTCTAATGCCAGTATATCTTTTTTGAGATGAGGAGACCACATCTGTACGCAGTATTCAAGTTGTGGGTGTACCATGGATTTACATAAAGGCAATAAGATATTATCCGTCTTATTCTCTATCTCCTTTTTAAATGATTCCTAACATCCTGTTTACTTTTTTGGCCGCCTCTGCACACTGCGTGGACGTCTTCAGAGAACTATCCATGATGACTCCAAGATCTCTTTCCTGATTAGTTGTAGCTAAATTAGCCCGCATCATATTGTATGTAGAGTTGGGGTTATTTTTCCCAATGTGCATTCCTACAATGATCAACCCTCCTGCAACCACACCCTGTTTTACGTTTCTTTCATGCGCTCCTCCTCTGTGGTCTTCTTTAGCGTCTCCTCTGTGGGCTCCTTTAGCGTCTCCTTTTTTCTCTCCTGAGCTTGTTTTGCTACTTTAAATAAATAAATAAATAAATAAATAGTCTTAAAATCATTTTCACAATGAGCGTCCCAAAGATTAACCCAAGGGCTTGCTGGGCTGGTCACGTAGGGTTCGTTGATCCACCAAAGTCCATGAAGGCGAGTGGGGGGCAGGCGTTAGACCCTAGCTCTTTGGGGGTGGCAGCTATGGACAGGAATAAGGGCTGAGAACAGCTGGCAAGCGCCTACGACGTCACTAAAAGTTTTAGTCACCTTCACCAGCTCCCCGCGGCTCAGCCTGAAGTCAAAGAGTTCCCGATGTCCATACATACGTGGCTAACTTGTGCCCCCAGTTGTTGGGTGGCATCTGGGTTTGGGTCTGGCCTGGGACATTAGGACAGATCTGGGGCAGGGAAGGAAGTCCTAGTGGAGGCCCCAAAGAGGCATGTCCCCTGGGCTCTCGAAGTCTCTTGCTAATGAGATTCCTGGCCCCGTTTTGCTCCTCCCCCTGTTCCATTCCCTTTACCTGGCACTTTCTTCATGAGCTTGTCAGCGAGATCTTTCCTAGGTATGGCTTCCAGGATCTCCCTGGCTTTTTCCCAGGCACCGGTGCTTCCAAAGCTGCTCACCATCTTATCAATGGTCTTTTGCCGGCTGGCTCCTTCCAAATAGCGATGGCTTATTGTCTTGTCATCATCTCCATTCTCCAGACGCCATTTGAATGTTTTGAATTGTTCCTCACTCAGCTCATTCAGGATGTCAATCAGGATGAGTTTGACCGACATGCTGCAGAGATAATTAACTCCTGAGGAATGGAGAGGAAGAACATTATGTTGAGGATAAAGTGGGAGTGTCCCCAATCATATAAGATGAAACCCCTGGGCCCATCTAGACCAGAATCCATCCACCCCCACCCCAGGTCAGACCTATGAGGACCTGATCCTGGTCTATCAGTATACATACAGGGAGGAGATTTTTGAGATATGGGGTCTCTTTAATCTCACAGACAAAGGCAGAATGAGAACAAACGGCTTGGAGCTGACACTAGCGTTGACCAAGATATGCTGGGCTATCTATCTATCTATCTATCTATCTATCTATCTATCTATCTATCTATCTATCTATCTATCTATCTATCTATCCCCATACACCTCCTCTATCCCCCCAAACACACACTTGCCCCTTCCTGCCCCACACAGCACCCCAAAAATCTGGCAACCCCCCTGCGTCGGACCTGCTCTAAACCATGTCCAGCCGGCTCCTGTCTCAAGACCACACGGCGCTCCCAGCCGTACCCCTGGCAGTCCCGGGGCAGCCACCTAGGCTGACTACCCCCATCCAGGCATTCCCCCAGGCCACCGCTGAGCGGTGGTGCCAGCGTCCTGGCCCCTCTGTGCCACCGTCCCCCTGTCCTGTTGCACTCGGCGAGTTTTACCGTCACCTGGAGAAGGGAGTCAGTGGAGAGCTCGTTCCTCCGTGCTGGAGGCCCCTGGGGGACGTCTGTCGAGGAATTCACCGTGGGAAATCCGCCCGGTCTTGTATTGGGTATTAAATGGCTTTGCTGGACCCTTCTCCGATGCCTGTGAGGCCTCAGGCGGTTGGAGGGATTATACAGAATGAAACAGAAACAACCTGCAAAGGTTAAGCCTCTCCCTCACCTCGGGAGGGGTGTGTGCAAGCAGAGAGAAGGTGCAGGGCCAGTGCAGCTGCTGATTTCCTGCAAACGGCCCTGCCAGGCTGTGGGGCAGCAGCAAAGGGAGCGGACGTTGGCCTTTGGTCACCATTCCCCTGCCTGCTGCAGCAGGACTGGCTGTCACACGCCTGGAGCCAGCCGGGCCGGAGCTAGACAGCCGGACATAGAGGGAACTGACGGACACACAGCCAGGGGCTGGCCTCACTTGATTGATCTAGATCAGGGTGGGCAAACTTCTTGGCCCGAGGGCCACATGTGGGTGGGGAAATTGCACTCAGGGCCATGAATGGCTGGGGCAGGGGGTTGGGGTGTGGGAGGGGGTGCGGTGTGCAGGAAGGGGCTCAGGGCAGGCGGTTGGGGTGCAGGAGGGGTGCGGCAGGGGGTGTCACGGAGTGTGGGGGAGTCAGGGCTCTGCACCCCCACTTCCTGCAATGCACCGTGACTCTCAGCCCGCCAGGGAAACAGAAGGTTTATTAGATGACAGGAACACAGTCTAAACCAGAGCTTGTAGTTACAGAAAACAGGACCCCCTCAGTCAGGTCCATCTTGGGGGGTAGGGAGCCCAGATCCCGGTTCAGTCAGGTCCATCTTGGGGGGTAGGGAGCCCAGACCCTGGTTCTGGGTCTCCCTCTGTTTCCCTAGCCAGCTCCAAACTGAAACCCCCTCCAGCCGTCTCCCCCGGCTCCTCCTCCAGCCTTTGTCCAGTTTCCCGGGCAGAAGGTGTCACCTGGCCCCAACCCCCTCCTGGGCTCAGGTTACCTGCTCACCTATCATCCCTCAAGTGAAGTCACCCCCTATATCCCACCACCATCCAGCACCAATGCAGACAGTCCCAGTAAAACTCCCAAGCAACATTCCCAGGTCAATCTGCCCCACTCCCTACTCCGTCACAGTGAGTCCAAGTGTATCTCTCGATAGATCAATAAACTTGTTTTATTCTTTAATTAAAACTAATTCAGTGTTGTGGGTAACTCCATTTTAAGATAGCCGAGTGCTGTATATGGCAACAGACCGAACATAGTTGGCTGGTGTTTGCTAACAGGCCACTGGGATATACCTATCTCACAGAACTGGAAGGGTCCCCGAAAAGTCATCAAGTCCTGCCCTCTGCCTTCACTAGCAGGACCAAGTACTGGTTTTTGCCCCAGATCCCTAAGTGGCCCCCTCAAGGATTGAATTCACAACCCTGGGTTTAGCAGGCTAATGCTCAAATCACTGAGCTATCCTTCCCCCCAGAGGTGGCAGCCCAAGGCCCATGGCAAGATAAAGAAGCTCAGGGTGTGACCTATTTGTTTGTGAGGGACCAGTTGCAGGGCAGATGGTGACACAGCCCCTCACTGGTCTGGATTGCATCCCTGACATGGTCCCTAATGTTATATTTCGGGAGCCAGCAGAGATGGAGCTAGACAGACAGACACAGAGGGAGCTGATGGACACGGATGTTGTAGCATTTATTGTTCTGCTGTAAACCTGAAACCCACCAGAAATGGGGGCTCTTCACTGGGGAAGGGGCAGTGTCCAAACATTTAAAGGGACCCTAGCCCCTTCCCCAATTTGCGTCTCACTCTCCTGATACAGGATCCAGTCACCTTCCCTCCTTCCCCCTGAGTCTATAGAAAAGGAAAACCCCTTTTCTCAGAAGGGCACTCGACTCTCTTCCGTGTCCGTCACCGGTTAGATTAGCTGACCATAGACGCGTCCTTCCCTCCCTGTGCGGTACAGTGAAGATGAAGAGAAGACCAGGTAATATGGTACAAACAAAGGTAAGCGTATTAAGGGTAAAGGTACAGAAACAGGGTGAAATAGGGGGAGAAACACGAGCCTAAACGAAACAGTGAATCCGTGACTGGTTTAGGAGCTTGAAGCTCAGACCCACAAAACCTCCCTTGGTGTTCGAGAAAACAACAAACGCTGCCCCAATACAGGTTTCAGAGGGGTAGCCGTGTTAGTCTGTATCAGCAAAAAGAACGACAAGTACTCCTCGTTCTTTTTACCCCAATACAGAAACCTCTCCCTGCTCTTTCTAGGCGCCGTGGGCACAATATACGGATACGAGGCCCAGGACCGTCTACTCTCCGGCGGACTGGGAGCCTTCGAGGAGGACCACTGGGGAGTCCCAACGATGGATGGACTCCGTCGCGAGCGGGGAGACCCTCTGGGATGCAGCAGGACCCTTCACAGGGAAGGTGGCTTGGCTGGGGTGGGGGATGGCGATGGTAGGCCTCTCCTGCCTCGGTCTCGCTATGGGATGGGCGGTGTTCTTCTCACTGGCTCTGGAGCGGTGGGGAGACCCGACCGCACTCGCGCTGCCGCTGGAACGGACAGCCCCGCGCCGGCGCTGAGCAAGGCCTTATATAGTCTCTATGGCGGGGGGAGTCCTGAGGGAACGGAATGTTGGGGGCTGGCTCTGGCGGGAAAAGCTGGTTCTGGCCGGTTTGAGCCAGGGGAATCCAGTGTCTTAACTGTAAACAAGTCAGCTTACAAAGATGGAGTCCAAGGGTCAGAGTTCATATACTCCAGGGGTTGGCAACCTTTCAGAAGTGGGGTGCCGAGTCTTCATTTATTCACTCTGATTTAAGGTTTCGCGTGCCAGTCATACATTTTAACATTTTTAGAAGGTCTCTTTCTATAAGTCTATAATATATAACTAACCTATTGTTGTATGTAAAGTAAATAAGGTTTTTAAAATGTTTAAGAAGCTTCATTTAAAATTAAATTAAAATGCAGAGCCCCCCGGAGCAGTGGCCAGGACCCGGGCAGTGTGAGTGCCACTGAAAATCAGCTCGCGTGCCGCCTTTGGCACGCATGCCATAGGTTGCCTATCCCTGATATACTCCATGTTGGATTTCATTAAAACCAGTGATTCCCATAACATTACCTCGTAAATACATTATTAAAGCAGTTAATTGAACACATTAAACAGTACCAACATTCCTTACTTATTTATACCTAACAATACTCTCTCCGCTGGGCGCGTTCCAATTTACCTCCATCTTTCCTGAAGTGTGGGGCACTCAGGTCTGGAGCCCTCCTCCCTGGCGCGGGACAACGCCCTCCCGCGGCTTTGCATGCGACCCTCCCGTTTGTACACCCCGGAATGAGATTCGCCTTGCTCACAGCTGCATTGTTCTAACCCCCAGGTCCTTTCTAGCCAACTGGCCGGCCGGCTGATTCCCCATTGTGGGCTTGCACATTTGATTTGTTGTGGCATGGTTTGAATTGGTGGCGGTGTCCATGTAGGGGACAGAGTTTTGGGATGGGTGGCTGATTGTGTCTCCCAGCCTCTCGCCAACAGCTGTCAATCATAGAATCGTAGGACTGGAAGGGACCTTAAGAGGTCGTCTAGTCCAGTCCCCTGCACTCAAGGTCAGACTAAATATTATCTAGACCATCTCTGACAGGTGTTTGTCTAACCCGCTCTTAAAAATCTCCAATGATGGAGATTCCACAACCTCCCTAGGGAATTTATTCCAGTGCTTAACCACCCTGACAGTTAGGAAGTTTTTCCTAATGTCCAACCTAAACAGTCCTTGCTGCAATTTAAGCCCATTGCTTCTTGTCTTATCCTCAGAGGTTAAGAAGAACAATTTTTCTCCCTCCTCCTTGTAACAACCTTTTATGTACTTGAAAACCATTATCATGTCCCCTTTAAGTCTTCTCTTCTTCAGACTAAACAAACCCAGTTTTTTCAATCTTCCCCCTTAGCTCATGTTTTCTAGACTTTTCATCATTTTTGTTGCTTGTCTCTGGACTTTCTTCAATTTTCCACATCCTTCCTGAAATGTGGCGCCCAGAACTGGACCCAATACTCCAGTTGAGGCCTAATCAGCGCGGAGTAGAGCGGAAGAATTACTCCTCGTGTCTTGCTAACAACACTCCTGCTAATACATCCCAGAATGATGTTTGCTTTTTTTGCAACAGCGTCACACTGTTGACTCATATTTAGCTTGTGATCCACTATGACCCCCAGACCCCTTTCTGCAGTACTCCTTCCTAGGCAGTCATTGCCCATTGTGTGTGTGGCAACTGATTGTTCCTTCCGAAGTGGAGTACCTTGCATTTGTCTTTATTGAATTTCATCCTATTTACTTCAGACCATTTCTCCAGTTTGTCCAGATCATTTTGAATTTTAATCCTCTCCTCCAAAGCACTTGCAACCCCTCCCAGCTTGGTATCATCCGCAAACTTTATCAGTGTACTCTTTCAGCATTAATTGTGCGCTTGCTTTGGGCTGGAATTCCCCAAGGTTACGTCTACACTGCAACGTAAGCCCCGCTTTTGAACTCCGGCATGGCCCTAACCCCCTCTTCTGTCTACACAGAAATCGCGCCAACCCAGGCTGCCATGAGGATGGAGGGTCCCAGCTGAGTTAAGCCGGGAGCCAGGATTCAAGGCCTATTGCTTTGCCTTGTGGACGCGGCCCCTCTGGACGCACGCTCTGGGAATCCGCTAAAAGTATCCCATGATCCCTCTGGACTGTTGAGTTTTCCCACGCTGCACCACGAGTGGCTGCATTTTGGGGAGGACACTAGGATGTCTGGGGTGTGGGTGGTTGGGCTTGGCCCCCCGTCCTGCTGTGTGGACGCTGGGGTGCCAGGATCCAACCGTTCCTAACCCTAGGTTGCAAATGGCCCCCAAGCCCTGGGTCTGTGGCTTACGTTGCAGTGTAGACAGGAGCCTAAGGGGGTTGGGCACCTAACTTCATCGCAAGAGCGGGATGCTTTGATTCCCATTAAGCACAGTCTTCTTTTTTTCTCATGGACCCCTTTTGGGGCCCCCGCCCCCCGTGAACTGGTCTGAGGCCGGACAATTCATCTCATGTCAGCGAAGGTCCCAACGTCACGCTGCAGTGCACGCTCTGCTACACAGATGAGCATCGCCCAGAGCCGGGCAGGGTCAGAGACAGCGTCTTTAGCACTGTGGACACCTTTGCACCCCCCTGCCTCCAATCTATTCGTTTTAGGGGTGTCTCAGATGTCCATCCCCTTGGTATCTAGGCGCCTGGATGGCCACTTGATCCGCTTTCCCTTAAGGACTTTGATTAGGCTAACTGTACGGAGCTGCAATTTGCAGCGGCATATCCATTCAGAAGGAAACTTTGCTGATGAGCGAATGAGCGGAGGGTAATTTTAATGGCTCCCGCTGGGCGTCGTTAAAAAGTCTTTGCCCAGATCGCGAAGCAAAGTTTCAACTTCCAAGCGGGGCGCAGAGGGGATTGGGCAAATCCAGAGGGCTCAGCCGGCGTGGCACCAATGTGCTCCGGGAGGAATTCGGCCCAGGGCGCGAAACGCCTAGAGGCAGCAGGCGGTCATGGACGTCTCCACGGTGGCGGAGGCTAAAAACAAAACGAGTGGCAACTAAATGAGTAGTGTGGGGAGGAGAGGTCGCTGGGGAACCGGGCGATTCCAGTGGAGACAGAACAATTATTAGTTATGGAGCAACATTACCACGGAGGGTTTCAAGGGAATCCAGCCAGTTCCATGTAAACATCTGGGGCAGCAAACTCATCCACTGTGATGCATCCTGGTGTGGTCTCTTTGCTCTCACCTGCCCTTAGCCTTGGCTATGCTTGCTGGGGTCAGGTCCCCAATTTCCCCGGCCACAGGTGATGCAAGAATTGTCTTCCAAGTCCCCCGCAGGTTGTCATGCTGCAGGTTGGCGATCAGCCCTTTGAGTAGCCCCTCTGGAGCGTCGGTCCACTGAACGGCCACAAAATTCGCAGCTCAGCGGCTCCCAAAGAGATAGTCCCGTCCCGTTTACCGGTTCCCCCCTCTGATCACTACGCCGCTTAACTCACAGCACTGAGATAGGTTTATAGTGAAATCACACGTGAGTTTATTTAGCGGGGGAGAGGGGGCGCAGGCATTCAAGTGACAGCACAGGATAATACCGGGGACAGGAGGTGGTCTAGAAAAATAAAACCGGAAGACGGAAAATATCATGACGCTGTGTAAAGTCTACGGTGCACCCCTTGACTACTGCGGGCAGTGCCGGGCACCCGCCAGCTCAAACAAGCTATATTAGAAGTGGGAAAGGTGCAGAGAAGGGCAACGAAAATGAGGAGGGGGTGGGAACAGCTGCCATATAAGGAGAGATTAAAAAGACTGGGACCGTTTAGCTTGGAAAAGAGACAACAAAGCGGGGGATGTGATCGAGGGCTATAAAACCACGAATGGTGTGGCAAAAGTGACAAGGGAAGTGTTATTTACCCCTTCACATAACACACGGACCAGGGGTCGCCCGATGAAATTAACGGGCAACAGGTTTAAAACAAACAGAAGGAAGTATTTCTTCTCACAGCGCACCATTGACCTGTGGAACTCCTCGCCAGGGGATGTTGTGAAGGCCAAAAGTAGAACTGGGTTCAAAACAGAACTGGAGAAGTCCCTGGAGGGTGAGTCCATCAATATTAGCCAAGATGGTGAGGGACGCAACCCATGCGCCAGGTGTCCCTACATCTCCAGGTGCCAGAACCTGGGAATGGACGGGTGATGGGTCACTCGGTAGTTGCCCTGCTCTGTTCATTCCCTCTGAAGCACCTGGACCCAGCCAGTGTCGGAGACAAGCTACTGGGCTAACTGGTCTCAGTATGGCCGTTCTTATGTTCCTAAAATCGCAACACGCCTTCTCGAACCTGGATTTAATTATTCCTTTGCCATGAGCCAGGCCTGCTGTTGATTTGCCTCCTCGGTGAAGGATTTGGGGCTACACGGCAGCAGGGGAAATGCACAGAGCAAGGCAATTTTGGAGAGATTCCCCTCATCTTCCACCCCTGGCTTCTGGCCGTCAGAGATTTAGGGTCCCCCCGAGCATGGGGTTGCTTCCCTGACCATCTTGGCTAATAGCCATTGAGAGACCGATCCTCCAGGAACTTATCTAGTTCTGTTCTGAACCCAGTTATGCTTTCGGCCCTCACGACATTCCCCTGGCAGTGAGTTCCACAGATTAACTGTGTGTTATGGGGAAAAGTGCTTGTTTGTTTTAAACCCTGCTGCCTATTGATTTCGGGGGCACACTCCTGGGCTGAGAACTGTCCCCTCCTCAGGGCCCAACGAACCTCCACCGGGATTTGCAGGGCCACCCGGCTGCCTTGTCCAAACAGAGCGGGGTTTGGTGGGCCCCCGGCACGCGGCATCTCTCTCTCGTAGCAGAGAGGAAGCAAGGTTAGAGCACAGACCGGGCTCCTTTGAGCCGTGCTGCAGAAAGAAAACATCCCTCTGTCGCCTGGCCCCGGTGAGTTCCTGAGTCCCGCCAAAGGCCGGCTCTTGTCCCAGGTAGCCGTCACGTCCTGGACCGTTGTCCGACCCCCGCTGGGTTCACACGGCCCGTCTGCCGGAGATCCCCACGGATCGGGGTCAGTTGCCCGCTCCTTGGGCCTCCCGCTGTCTTTGCAACCCCCTTGGCTGATATGGGCCCATTTCAGCCAGGTCTTTAACGGCCCATTCATTCCTCCCCAGACCGTTTGGCGATGCAGCCCACCCCACGGCCCCTGCTCTGCCCCAGGAGCAGCATTTGAACCCTGGTAGCTATGCAAAGTTACAGAGGGAAACTGAGGCAGGCATGACAGAAAATTCCCAGGCAGTGACCTCATAAAGCCCTGGGCAGCTCCTGGGGAGGGGTGGCAGTGACCTCATAGAGCCCTGAGATGGGGAGCCACCCGGCAGGCCAGAGGCTGCTGGAGGAGTGCGACCTGCCTGGGAAGGTGAGTGCATTTTCAGTGTCAGTAGAGCGGCCGTAGTAGGGCAGAGCAATGGGCCATCTCGCCCAGTATCCCGGCTCTGGCAGTGGCCTCTACCAGGAGCCAGGGGAAGTGCACAGAACAGGGCAATTTTGGAGCTATTCCCCCCCATCTGCCACCCCCTGGCCGTTAGAGATTTAGGGTCCCCCCTGAGTATGGGGGTTGCTTCCTTGACCATGTTGGCTAATATCCATTGCTGGACCTGGCCTCCAGGAACGTACCCAGTTCTGCTCTGAACCCAGTTATGCCTTCGGCCCTCGCAACATTCCTGTGGCTGGGCGTTCCACAGATTCGCCGGACGCTGCATGAACAAAGTACGTCCTTCTGTTTGATTTAAACCTGCCACCTATTCATTTCAGTGGGCGACCCCTGCTGCTTGCGTGATGCAAAGGGGTAAATGTTCCCTGTTCCCTTTCTCTGCACCAGTCATGATTTTAGAGCCCTGTATCTGACCCCCCGCATAGTCCGTCTTTCCTAGTTCCAGTCTGTTTACTCTCTGCTCGTATGACAGCCATTCCAAGCCCTTCGTTGCCCTTCTCTGAACCTTTTCCCGTCCCGGAACCGCAGGCAGCATTTCATGGCGGGGCGCACCATGGATTTATGGAGTGGCACTGTGATATTGTCTGGAATTCAAAACCCAGCAGGGTGTGGGGTTCCCGGTCCCGAGTGCAGGAGAATAGATGTAGTGATCCGGGCGTGTACCCGCCAACCTTCGCCCAGGAGACGAGTGTGCTGGGGCGCGGGTCTCATGAATGGGTCAGCAAGCTGTAAATCAATGGGGGGAAAGGTCTTTAGGGCGAGCGAAATGCTACAGGATCTGGAAATCTCGGCTCTAGAAAGCGTGTTATGATGTTATTTTACACATAATCGGGTGTTTGCTTTCGTTCTCCTGGTTTCTTCTGGGATCCCTCTGCCCCACGGCCCGTCGGCCCCGCGCTCGCCCGCCTTAGCCTCCCCCGTTGTGATTTATCACCACCAGGGCACCATGGACACGGATGACCTGAAACTGGCGCTGGAGCGGCAGAGGGGGGAGAACAAGGAGCTGGTGGAAGCCCTGCTGCAGCTGGAGGCCGACTACGCCCAGCTGGAGCAGGAGCGAGCGGAGGCGCAGGAGGAGGTGGGCAGGTGAGGGGTGTGCAGCGCCGGGCGGGAGCCAGAGCGAGGCGCCAGGTCGGCACCTCTTTGCCGATGACCCGCGAGAACAGATCAGCTCGCCGCTGCTAAAGTTTTGCAGGCGGCACAAAGGTTGCGGGGGGTGCGATACTTAAGGTGGGGGATGGGTCGCCGGTTCAGCATGATCGGGATGGGTATTTAACCAGTGGCACAATTGACCCACGGTCATGGTGGATCCTCCATCTTGGGCAATGTTTCAATCAGGATGGGATGTGTTTCTCCCATCTAGGAATTCTCTGGCCTGTAAGATACAGGAGGTGGGGTTAGAATATCCCATCGGGCCTGGGGATCTCTGGCTCACGCCCAGTTTGCGCCTGAAATCTTTTCTCCTTCTTTCGGGGTCTTCAGGCTGCGGAGAGCCACGGTCGCCGTGGAGGAGACAGACGGGGTTTGGGAGGAGCTGGACGCCACCAAATCCAGCCTGCTGCACGTCCAGCAGGAATTAAACCTCCTGAAACGCCAGCGGGAGAGTTTGGTAAGGAGAAGGGGAGGCCAATTCGAAGCTCCTACCCTGGTTGGCTTCTTTTACCCTGCTCCCCCCAGGGCCTGTCCCCACCCCATCTAGCCCAGCGTGCCAGCCTCCCATCTGAACTCCTTGCTGGAATCCCACTCCTGCCACCAGCTTCAGCCAAGCTGAGCTTTCCCGATGGCGTGATGGTTGGGAGATAGCGTGGCGCTGGGCAGAGCCATTTTTGGTCCCCCTGCTCTATCCCAGATGCTGTGTGACTGTAGGCGAGTCGCTCTGTGCCTCAGTTTCCCCCTCTGTGACACAGTTGCTGGTAGGCCTGGTTCAGCTCATTCTATGATGGCAAACTGGGTTTTTGAGAAAACTAGAAGTGTCTGACTGCTCTGTTTATCCGAGGGTTGCTACCTGTCCGGGTTTTACCTGGACAATCCGGTTTTTGGCTTCTGTGTCCGGGTACTGTTTAGGGTTGCTAGATACCTGTTTTTCAACTGGAAAGTCTGGTGTAAAAGTCTGGTTACCAGGGGCCGGGGGAGAAGGCGGAGAAGGGGCTTGGCCTCAGGGGAAGAGGTGGAGCAGAGGTGGGGCCTTGGGGAAAGAGGTGGGGCAGGGGGCGGGACCTCAGGGGTCCGGTTACCAGCAATTAGGAAGGTGACCACTTTAGTCTGTCCCCGCAGGAGGAGGAGAAGCAGGAGATGCGGGGCACCATCCAGGAGCTGACGACGGAGGTAGGGCTGTGGCGGGCGCGGAGAGGAAAGCTGGCGCTCCCCGCAGGGGTGGGGGCCATTGGCCCGTTCGCTCTCACAGCGCCGCCTGTTTTCACCTGCAGAATCTCACCCTGACCAAGGGGAACTTCCGAAGCCACCAGCAGCTCTCGGAGGTGCAGCAAGCCGTCAAGCAGCTAAAGGTGAGCGGCCCCCAGTGTCTCCCCTCCCCCGGAGCCACGCAAAGCGGGAGCCCCCGGGGCGACCTCTCAGTGTGGGAGCTCCAGACCGGGACGCCGGAGACCTGGGTTCTGTTCTCAGCTCTTCCCCAGCCCTGCTGTGTGACCTGGGGCAACTCACTGCCCCTCTCGGTGCCTCGGTTTCCCCTCCCACCCGGGAATGTTCTTTGGCCCAGGGAATTTAATTCACTTTCTGTCTGGGCAGCGCCCAACACGACGGGGCACTGATCTCGGTTGGGGTCTGGGCAGCGCCCAGCATGACGGGGGGCCCTGATCTCGGTCGGGGTCTGTGCAGCGCCCAACACGACGGGGCCCTGATCTTGGTTGGGGTCTAGGCAGCACCCGGCATGATGGGGCCCTGATCTGGGTTGGGCTCCTCTAGGCACACCTGTTACACACCACGCCAACCCTGCCTGGCTCTCTCTATCCAGGCTGGTGTTCAGAGCACCCCAGAGCTCCCCCCATCGATGCACAAACCCCACGCCGCTGGCTGTTACTGACCAGGAGGCCGGACCCCCGCCATGCAGCGTCACTGCCCTGAGATTGCTCCCACGGCAGGAAAGACGTCCCCCACAGGGATGGGTGTTTTCCAGGCGCAGGGCCCCAGGTGTGGGTTTGGGTGGGGAGGTTTTATTGCACTGAGAGGTGGGGCTGACCCAGCAGGAGACGCCCATGTTCTGTGTAATTAATTGGGGCAGGGCGAGGCGAGAATGTGTGTGACCCCCAAATGGTTCTGATGACACCTCCCCCCCCAGCCACCCTCCCTCCCGGGCCCTGCCTCTCTCAAAGCGCTCTCCCTGTCACTAGATGGATCTGCAGCGAGTCAAGGAAGAGAGAGACGTGCAGGGGAAGGAGCTGGCCAAGGTAAACAGGACAAGATGTAAATTTCTCGCTCACACGCTTCTTCCTGCCAAAGAATGGCCGCTTTGCCCAGGGGATCGTCTGTTCGATTTTGCTGACCGCTGGCTGAGGCGTCCGTTTGCCTTTTGTCTCTGAGGAACGAGTATGAAGCACAAGCACCGACTCCGTAGGTGCTCCGGGTCTGGAGCACCCACTGGGAAAAATTAGCGGGTGCTCTGCACCCACCGGCAGCCAAGCTCCCCTCCTCCCCCACCCCACCTCCTCCTCCTCCCCTGAGCACGCCGCGTCCCTGTTCCTCCGCCTACCTCCCAGCGCTTCCTGCCTGGCTGCCACCAAACAGCTGTTTGGCAGCGTTAGCATGCGCTTGGGGAGGCGGGGGAGGAGCGGGAACATGGCGCGCTCAGGGGAGAGGCGGGGCCGGGGTGGGGATTTGGGGAAGGGGTTGGAATGGGGGTGGGGAAGGGGTGGGAAGAGGTACAGACTGTCAGAGGGAGTGTCACCAGCAGAGGCATTGCAGCCCAGTGGCTAGGGTGCTGGGCTGGAATGCAGGACACTTGGGTTCTGTTCCTGGCTGCCATCGTCCTGCCTCAGTTTCCCCTCCCACCTCTGTCTGTTTGGATTGCCCCCTCGCTCCGTGTCTGTGCAGCGCCTGACACAACGGGGGGTTATGATCTCCATCAGGGTCTCTTACCATCCTCCATCTCTCTTGCATATGGTATCTTCCATGGTTTATTCGGACGCAGTGGCCCAAAAGCTGCCTGGTGGGTCGAAACTGGGAGGGCGGCTTGTCGGGTCAGTGATAACGTGCTCGTTTGGAATGGGGGGATGAGGTCCAGATCTTTTGCCGTTCCCTAGCTGGAGCCAGAGACGTGCAGCGGTCATGTGTGGCTTTTGCCATGTCAGGTGTAGCTGGTTTAAGTTGTCTATAACCTACCAGATGGGATGTTCTGGGTAGTCCTTGGTGTGTTATTTTGTTGCTAATATAGAAAGCCACAGTAGAGGCGTCGATTTTAAAGTTCCTGTGATAATTGGCATGGTCTGATTCAGCTGCTCATCCGTAAGTTGGGGAGGACAACTTCGTATCCAGCTGAGTACACCAGGGTCAAGGCCGATGTGCGTAGCACCGGGGCTGTTGATCCAGACGTTCTTCCTTCTACCTTTCGGATAACGTTGACGCGAGTCTTCGCTTTGGAGGCTACTTTCTTGAGGTGGTCACGGAAGGGGAGAGCACGCGGTCAAAAACGACCCCACGCCAGGTCGGTGTTGGGTCGTAATGCCCCGTTTCACCCCAAAACTTGAGAGTCGGCGTGTTTCATGCGGTTCTGTTCTCAAGGTGGCAAGTAGAGACTCCCGATGTGCTTGGATTTGATCTTGGCCCCACTTTTGGAAGTGCTCCTCCATGAGGTGAAGGTCAGATGTAAGGGTCCCTTCATGGTCCTGAGTGCTACAGGCCTCAGTTGCATGTCAAATCATTGGCATATGTGAGCTTCTGCACTATTGTTTCAGGCACATCACTTACATAGACGTTGAAGAGTGTTGGAGCAAGTAGAGTTCTCTATGGGGTATTGTTCCTCCACGGGGTATTGTTCTACATGGGGTAACATTCTTCCATAGGTCATTGTTCTCCATGGGGTTTCGTTTCTCCATGGGGTAATGCTCCTCCACGGGGTATTGTTCTCCATGGGGTAACATTCCTCCATGGGATATTGTTCCTGCATGTGGTATTGTTCCTCCACGGGATATTGTTCTCCACAGGATATTGTCCTTTATGTGGTACTGTTCCTTCATGGGGTATTGTTCTCCATGGGGTATCGTTCTTCCATGGGTCATTGTTCTCCACGGGGTATTGTTCCTCCATGCAGTATTGTTCTCCATGGCATATCATTACTTTGCCACTCCCCTGATGCCAGCTTGTTTGGCGTTGGTCACCAGGCTACCCCCAAACATTCGTCTGGGCTTCTTTTTCAGGAAAAGCTCCGCTCCTCCGAGCTGACGGAGACGATTCGGGAGCAACGGGAGATCCAGGAGGTATTGGATTTTATTGCCGTACAGACCGTAACGCTCTGGAGCAGCCCAGTTTGATGCACGGTACCCTGGGCGGTGCACATGGGGGGTGGGACCTCTGACTGCAGGGGGCCTGTGACGATTACACCAGCTGGGACCATCCAGGGGGCTGCCGTAGTGTGGGGCAGGAGACACAGTCGCACTCTATGTTCTTACTTCCTGACCTTTTATTTGAAGGTCCTTCAGAGCAAAATAAACCAACTGAAAGAAGAGCTGGAGGATTCGGAGCAGCAGAATGCGCTGTAAGTCAAAGGGTGGGGGCCAGATCCCAGCTGGGGACCATTGGCCATAGCTCTCTCGGAGTCAATGGGGCCAGATCCCAGCTGGGGACCATTGGCCATAGCTCTCTCGGAGTCAATGGGGCCAGATCCCAGCTGGGGACCATTGGCCATAGCTCTCTCGGAGTCAATGGGGCCAGATCCCAGCTGGGGACCATTGGCCATAGCTCTCTCGGAGTCAATGGGGCCAGATCCCAGCTGGGGACCATTGGCCATAGCTCTCTCGGAGTCAATGGGGCCAGATCCCAGCTGGGGACCATTGGCCATAGCTCTCTCGGAGTCAATGGGGCCAGATCCCAGCTGGGGACCATTGGCCATAGCTCTCTCGGAGTCAATGGGGCCAGATCCCAGCTGGGGACCATTGGCCATAGCTCTCTCGGAGTCAATGGGGCCAGATCCCAGCTGGGGACCATTGGCCATAGCTCTCTCGGAGTCAATGGGGCCAGATCCCAGCTGGGGACCATTGGCCATAGCTCTCTCGGAGTCAATGGGGCCAGATCCCAGCTGGGGACCATTGGCCATAGCTCTCTCGGAGTCAATGGGGCCAGATCCCAGCTGGGGACCATTGGCCATAGCTCTCTCGGAGTCAATGGGGCCAGATCCCAGCTGGGGACCATTGGCCATAGCTCTCTCGGAGTCAATGGGGCCAGATCCCAGCTGGGGACCATTGGCCATAGCTCTCTCGGAGTCAATGGGGCCAGATCCCAGCTGGGGACCATTGGCCATAGCTCTCTCGGAGTCAATGGGGCCAGATCCCAGCTGGGGACCATTGGCCATAGCTCTCTCGGAGTCAATGGGGCCAGATCCCAGCTGGGGACCATTGGCCATAGCTCTCTCGGAGTCAATGGGGCCAGATCCCAGCTGGGGACCATTGGCCATAGCTCTCTCGGAGTCAATGGGGCCAGATCCCAGCTGGGGACCATTGGCCATAGCTCTCTCGGAGTCAATGGGGCCAGATCCCAGCTGGGGACCATTGGCCATAGCTCTCTCGGAGTCAATGGGGCCAGACCCCCAGCTGGGGTCAAGGGGCCATAGGTCCACTGGAGTCAATGGGGCCAGACTCCAGCTGGGGTCAATGGGACGTGGCTCCATTGGAGTCAATGGGGCAAATCCCAGCCTGGGTCAATGGGATGTTTTTCCATTGGAGTCAATATCCCAAATGCCCCATGATTCTTTGTGCACGAACCCAAGTGTTTTGCATCCCTAATTCTAGCTTTGGGCTCTGGCACTTTGGGAACACTGGACTTGGCTGAAATGTGGCCAAATGATGGAATATGTATCCTATTTTCACCTGACCCTGTTGACCCGGGCCAGATGTCCAGTAAGGGCCCCCGTGTGCTTGACGCGGGATCCTGGCTATCGCAAATGTCGATGGCAAGGAATGAGCTAGTGACCCGTTGAGAGAAGTTTTTAGCTTATTAGGAATGACTCATTGTCCGAGGCGTTTTCTAGAAGAAGGACTTAGTCCTGGAAACCTTCGGCTGGTTGAGCAGGGGAGCTGAGATACCCTAAAAGGAAAGCCACCTGCAGATCTGTTATGGTGAAGGAATCGTCTTTGGTCCAAGTTTGAAATATAAAGAGGGTCTTTTCTGGGAGTGACTCCGATCTTCGGGATGGGCTCCCACTCAAAGTGGGGACGCCCCAGCTGGGGCGCTCAGGGGTGGTCCAATAAAAAGATCTGATCTCGTCTCGAAAGACGTAGTTAAGCTAAGCTTAGCCCCTCGCGGAGGTGGGTTTAGATAGAGACGGGAGAACCCATCCCACCGTTGGAGTAAGTGTCTAACCGGGACCCCAGCAGCGTAGCCATCAGGTGGATTGGGGACCACGTCACCGACCCGTCCGTGTTCGTCTTTGCCCACCGATCTTTGAGGAATACATTTCCAACTGAGCCCGATCCTTTCACCTCTTCTGAAGACCAGATCCAAGTGGGAACCCGACGCCATGGCCTTCCGCCGTCTCCCTCTTGCTTTTCACAGCCAGAAGCTAGAACAGGGCGAGGATCTCTCCGGTTCGTTGCTGTGCGAGATAGTGGAAGCCAAGCTGGTAAGGAACTGGGCCCCCAAAACGCCAGGGAGCCGGGCTCGGCAGCGAGAGCCGGGCTGTGATGCTGGCAGAGATTCTGCCCCGCAGTGAGACACCACGTTCCCGGGGGAGGAGGGCCCAGGCTCAGCCCGGGGGAGGAATCGGGAGCCTGGTGGTTTGTGAATCCGGGTCCGGTGGCCAATTCCCAGCCGTGCCCAGCGACGTCATGGATCATCCTGGGCCAGGCTGGGAACTTGGGTCTCGTCTGTGTAAATGGGGAGAGAAAAACCTTCCGTTGTTGGTCTTGTCTGTTTAGACTGTGAGCTTTTAGGGGCATGGACTGTCTCTCATTCTGGGTCTGGGCAGCACTCGGCACGACGGGGGGCCCTGATCTCGGTTGGGGTATGGGCAGCGCCCGGCACGATGGGGCCCTGATCTCGGTCGGGGTCTGGGCAGCGCCCGGCATGACGGGGGGCCCTGATCTCAGTCAGGGTCTGGGCAGCGACGGGGCCCTGATCTCGATTGGGGTATGGGCAGCACCCGGCACGACAGGGGGCCCTGATCTCGGTCGGGGTCTGGGCAGCGCCCGGCACGACAGGGCCCTGGTCTTGGTCAGGGTCTGGGCAGCGCCCGGCACGACAGGGGGCCCTGATCTCGGTCGGGGTCTGGGCAGCGCCTGGCACAACGGGGCCCTGGTCTCAGTTGGGGTCTGGGCAGCGCCCGGCACGACAGGGGGCCCTGATCTCGGTTGGGGTCTGGGCAGCGCCCGGCATGACAGGGGGCCCTGATCTCGGTTGGGGTCTGGGCAGCGCCCGGCGCAACGGGGCATCAATCTTGGTCAATTTCTCTGCAGCGCCCAGCATGCAATGAGGGGCCCGGATCTCCGTGGAGGTCTAGGCCCTGCTGCAATACAAATGCTAATAAAACTTCCTGCTGGTGGTTATTCTGCAGGAGACTCGACTGGTGGCGAAGAGACGCGGCATCACCTACTGGCTGTGGTGAGAGCAGTGTTCACATCTCAGGGGGTCAGGACACCTGGGTTCTTGCCATCAGTTAATGCACGATATAGTGGCCGGACTGCATCACTTCTTTCTTTCTTTCTTTCTTTCTTTCTTTCTTTCTTTCTTCAGTTGATTCAGGGCAGGTTCCAGCCATGGCTCAGTTATTATTTCTTGGTTTATTACTGGTGCAGTCATTTCCCTAATTGTTGATTAAATATTTAATGCATTTATTCCCTGCTGGATTTATGCCAGGGCTTTTCCCCATTGGCAGCCGTTAATCAGCAAGTCCATAGGGATATGGCTGAAAGGAATCAGCCCATCGAGCCCGGTATCCCGGCTCCAACAGAGGTGCAAGACACCCCCTAGTGGGCGGTGCTGGAATAACCCTCCCATCGGGGCCCATGCTGCCTCACCCCCATTGGTTTGAGGTTGGCTCCTGCCCTGCGTCAGGAGGGTTTTGATACCCTCCACGGCTCTGGAGCTGCATCCCCAGCTCCGGCTCTTCGGTGTCACGCCGCTGACTCCAGAGATTGACGCCCACTGGGGTTCTGGCCCGAGGGGTCCATCCCGTTGGGTGTGTTGGTCTGAAAGCGACGCTGCAGCTTGACCACACGTCACGGGGGTGGATACAGAACTAGCTGCAGGTGGGGGTGGGATCTCCGGCCAGGGAGACGTGGTGAGATCCAAATGGCCTCAAAACCCAGGAACATCACATCAACATCCAGTCCCTGTTTGGAGCCCTGTTGAGATCCAGTGGTGGGGAGTTCCGCAGTCTCTCTGATCACTCTTTCCCCGCAGGACACTGGCCTCCCTCTACATCTGGCTGCAGCTCCTCGCTGGCTCCGTCGTGGCCGCGGCCGTCCTCTACACGTACTTCCTCGATGGGGAGTTCATCTACCGCACGCTGCCGCTGGTGCTTTCGGAGCACGGCTACGACCAGCTGGCCTCCGGCATGAGCGGCCACCTCACCCTGCACAGCCAGGGGCTCCTGCCCTTCTGAGCGCCCTGGCCACGGCTGGCTGTGGTGCCACGGGCTACTAGTGGGCGTGTGTGCGTGTGCATCTGGAGGAAAACCCAGTAGAGGCCCCTGGGTGATTAAACTATTTAACTGCCGCATGTTCATTACTGTGACTCTCACACCTCGGTGAGGTTACTGCATCCCTCCCCTTCTCCTGTGGGGCTGATCCCACCCCACAGGCTTCGGCGAACACCCTGGTGCTGCCCGGGCACAGGCCGTTGTGAATCCCAACACTGTCTCTCAGCGGGCGGCTCTCCTGCTCCAGGCCATGGGGAGGCAGGGGAAACTGAGGCACATGAGCAGGCGTCTCGGAGTCTCTCCCCCATCTGAGCTACCGCAACTCCCCAGTACCTGGTAAGTGCCCTGGGCCCGGCAGGGGCAAGAGACCCAGTTGTGGGGAAAGGCTGCAGCTGTTATTTATCAGGCATATCCTGACCCCCATCCCTCGGCGGCACCGGGTGGAAGGAAGGATGGGTGGATGGATGGATGGATGGGTGGGTGGGTGGAAGGAGGGATAGATGTGTGGGTGGATGGATGGGTGAGTGGGTGGGTGGAAGGATGGATGGATGGATGGATGTGTGGGTGGAAGGATGGATGGGTGAGTGGGTGGGTGGATGGATGGATGGAAGGATGGGTAGGTGGATGGATGGATGGATGGATGGATGGATGTGTGGGTGGAAGGATGGATAGATAGATGGGTGAGTGGGTGGGTGGAAGGATGGATGGATGGGTGGGTGGATGGATGGGTGAGTGGGTGGGTGGATGGATGGGTGGGTGGGTGGAAGGATGGATGGATGGATGTGTGGGTGGATGGATGGATGGATAGATGGGTGAGTGGGTGGGTGGATGGATGGATGGGTGGATGTGTGGGTGGATGGATGGGTGAGTGGGTGGGTGGATGGATGGGTAGGTGGAGGGATGGATGGATGGATGGATGGGTGGGTGGATGGATGGATGGAAGGGTGGATAGATAGATGGGTGGGTGGATGGATGGATGGAAGGATGGGTGGATGGGTGGGTGGATGGATGGGTGGGTGAAAGGATGGATAGATAGATGGGTGGGTGGATGGAAGGATGGATGGATGGGTGGATGGGTGGATATCTGGGTTGAAGGATGGATGGATGGATGGGTGAGTGGGTGGGTGGATGGATGGGTAGGTGGAAGGATGGATGGATGGATGTGTGGATGGATGTGTGGGTGGGTGGGTGGGTGGGTGGGTGGATGGATGGAAGGGTGGATAGATAGATGGATGGATGGGTGGACGGATGGATAGAGGGGAGGGATAGGTGGATGGATGGTGGGTGGAAGGATGGATGGATGGGTAGATAGATGGATGTGTGGGTGGAAGAATGGATAGATAGATGGGTGGGTGGATGGGTGGATGGATGGATGGATGGGTAGGTGGAAGGATGGATGGATGGATGTGTGGGTGGATGGATGGGTGGGTGGGTGGGTGGATGGATGGATGGATGGATGGGTGGGTGGGTGGGTGGAAGGATGGAAGGGTGGATAGATAGATGGATGGATGGGTGGACGGATGGATAGAGGGGAGGGATAGGTGGATGGATGGTGGGTGGAAGGATGGATGGATGGGTAGATGGATGGATGTGTGGGTGGAAGAATGGATAGATAGATGGGTGGGTGGATGGGTGGATGGATGGATGGGTAGGTGGAAGGATGGATGGATGGATGTGTGGGTGGATGGATGGGTGGGTGGGTGGGTGGAAGGATGGAAGGGTGGATAGATATATGGATGGATGGGTGGACGGATGGATAGAGGGGAGGGATAGGTGGATGGATGGTGGGTGGAAGGATGGATGGATGGGTAGATGGATGGATGTGTGGGTGGAAGAATGGATAGATAGATGGGTGGATGGATGGATGGGTGGGTGGATGGAAGGATGAATGGATGTGTGGGTGGAAGGATGGATACATAGATGGGTGGGTGGATGGATGGATGGATGGATGAATGGATGGATGTGTGGATGAATGGATGGATGGATGGATGGGTGGATGGATGGAAGGGTGGATAGATAGATGGGTGGGTGGATGGAAGGATGGAGGGTAGGGAGATCAATGCACCAGGATCTACGTGGGTGGAAGGAGGGATTGGAGGGTGTGCCTATAGATGCAGTATCCGGATGGGCAGCTCTAGTTATTAGCAGCCTCCTCGCTTCGCTGATCTGCAGTGTGACTGACAGGGATTATAGACCCCGCTCCCGGCCAAGAGGTGCGGCGAAAACCCAGGAGTCCTGGCCCCCCGCCCGCTCTAACCGCTAGCCCCCACTCCCCTCCCAGAGCCGGGGAGAGAACCCAGGAGTCCTGGCTCCCATCCCCCCCTGCTCTAACCACTAGATCCCACTCCCCTCCCAGAGCTGGGGAGAGAACCCAGGAGTCCTCGCTCCCAGCCCCGACACAATGATTCAAATGCCCCTCACCCGGACACGATGCCCCTGCCCACCAAACAAGGACGCGTGGCTCTTGGTGCAGGGGGTTCAGTGTTTATTGGGGACGGGGGAGGGGTCACAGCCGCCCACATCTGGGCGCTTTGGGGGCGCAGCCCTTGTGAGGCCAAGACCAGGCTGGAGTCAACCAGGCCTCTAGGGCGGCTTCTGCGGTGGGGCCTGAGGCCGCCTCCAGGCCTTTGCTGTTCAGCCCCCTTGAGCCGATGTCCGTCCGTCCCCACGCGCCGGCCCCCCTGCCATGCCCCACCCTTTGGCCAGCTCCCTGGCCCCCTGCCCCCTCAATCTGCCATTAATCCCTGTACTTAGCTATCCCTCCATCCTCGCATGCACCCCAATATCTATCCAGCCCCACACACCCTTTTAACCCCAGCTGCACCCCTCTGTCTACCCCTCCATCCCATGCCCCACCCCCAGCTGTCCGTGCGGCTGGCTCTGGGCTCTAGCATCCCCTGACGTATGGCCTCAAATCCTTCCCTCTGCAGCGACTCTTCCACGCGACCCTGCCAGAGAAGAGCAGAGAGTGAGTCAGGGGGGAGAAGGGGCCAGCGGGCCGGTGCCCTGGCCCTGCCCGTGGCCAGCTGGACGTGGTGCATCTGGCCCTGGTGGAGAGGGCAGGCGTGGCAGAGAGGGGTGGGTGGCATGGGACCCTACACTCTGTTATCAGTGTCGGGGGGTCTGGGAGGGGAGCGGGATCTAGTGGTCAGAGCAGGGGGTGCTGGGAGCCAGGACTCCTGGGTTCTTTCCCTGACTACAAGAGGGGAGTGGGGTCTAGTGATTAGAGCAGGGGGGCTGGGAGCCAGGACTCCTAGGTTCTTTCCCTGATTACAAGAGGGGAGAATGGGGTCTAGTGATTAGAGCAGGGGTACCAGGACTCCTGGGTTCTACGCCCAGCTCTCCCCACTTGCTGCTTCCCTCCTGGGACCCACCTGGGCCGTTTCCCCTCCCTACCCTACACCCCACCCCCGTACCAGTGAAACTCACCAGGGCGTGAGGCCACGCGCCCGCTGTGCGATGAGCTTAGCGCATTTGATGTCGTCCGTGATATTGTCATCCATGAGCTCTGGGGGGCAGAGAGATGGGTGGGGTGAGCCAGGGGGCAGAGGAGGGTGTGGGGACTGAGGGAGGGTGGATGCGCGTGAGGATGGATGGAGAGGCGGGAGTGGGGGTAGATCCGTGGGTGGATGGATGGACAGATGGAGGGACATGAGGTGTGAGGCGTGGACAGACACGGATGGAGGGGTGGGTGGAGGGGCCAGGGGGGAGGACGGACGGCTGGATGGATGGAGAGCGAGGGGTGGAGGGGGGGTGGCATGGCCGTGTCGGGTGGGTCCCTGCCCCCCTTCCCTGCCCCTCTTACTGCTGCAGGCGATGCGGCAGCCGTTGGTGGCCCCCGGCGTCCGCCCGTCGGCGCACCAGTACTTGCTGTTGATCTGGAAGATCCCGTAGTCCGTGCTGCCGTCCTTGTTGCGGTTGATGGTGCTGGTGTTGTAACTGCTCTCGTGCTTTACCAGGCAGACCCCTGCATGCGGGGAGAGGCCGGGTGAGGGGGCGGGACCCCTTCTGGCCGGGCCCCTGGGGGCTCGATCCACAACCCGCCGCTCAGCGGCTGCCTAACCCTGGAGGTGCCTAACTCCCCTGGGCCCCCTGCCCTTCAATCCACCTCCCCAGCTCTATACTGGGCCGGGCGCACGTATGCCGGGGCAGCCTTGTGCCTAGTGGTTAGAGCACACGGACGGCATGTAGGAATTCTAGGGTCCTCCCCCCAGCCCCCACGCCTGCCATGAAAAAGGGATTTCAAATGGGTGCGGGGGGAAGAACGCCCTGGCCGCTGAGCCACACCGGGTGGCCTCCATCTCCCATATAGCAGAGGGGCCCCCCAGGGCAGGGGGACTGCACCCTGGGTCCCCCCTAAGAGCTGGCTGGGAGCTAGAGTTGGCCCTTTAATTCTTTGTGAAGAGCTGGGTGTGGGAGTCCTGGGGGGAGCCGGCCCCGGCAGCGGTGGGTAGATGGGGGCAGTTACTCACAATCAGCCACCGTTTTCCTGACGAAGCCCTCCAGCCCGTTCTGCCTGAAGATCCGGACCAGCTGGCACCGGGGAATGATGATGCCCTGGCAGCCGGGGGGCGTCGCGGCCAGCAGGACGAGGAGAAGCGGGAGCCCGAGGAGCAGCAGCGGCTTCATGGTGGCTGAGGCTGCGTCTGGCTGGGTGTCGGAGCAGCCGCTCGGGGCCCCCCTTTTATGCCGGCTCCGGGGCAGGGAGCCAAGGCCCGCGCCCAGCGCATCCTGCAGGGAACGGCTCCAGGGGCAGCCGCCCAGGCGTGTCTGTTCCCAGCAGCCGCCTCCCCCATGGTAATTCAGTTTGCGTCAGGGACTTCTAGTTAAAGGCTGCCTCTTTTGAAGGCCTCCGAAATCCACCAGCTTCGGCGGAGCCCTTTGAAATGTGGCGCCCCTCAGGAGGGTGTGGAGGCGAGTTAGTGACCCCGATTTGGGAGCATTTGAGCGCCGGGCGCTGGAGATATCGCCTGCCCCAAAAGAGCCATTTTTCAAAAAGTTTCTAAGCACGAAAACAACAAGGAGTCTGGTGGCACCTTAAAGACTAACCGATTTATTTGGGCATAAGCTTTCGTGGGTAAAAACCTCACTTCTTCAGATGCATGGAGTGAAAGTTACAGATGCAGGCATTATATACTGACACATGGAGAGCAGGGAGTTACTTCGCAAGTGGAGAACCAGTGTTGACAGGGCCAATTCAATCAGGGTGGATGTAGTCCACTCCCAATAATAGATGAGGAGGTGTCAATTCCAGGAGAGGAGAAGCTGCTTCTGTAATGAGCCAGCCACTCCCAGGCCCTATTCAAGCCCAGATTAATGGTGTTACATTTGCAAATGAATTTTTGTTCTGCTGTTTCTCTTTGAAGTCTGTTTCTGAAGTTTTTTTGTTCAATGATAGTGACTTTTAAATCTGTAATCGAATGACCAGGGAGATTGAAGTGTTCACTTACTGGCTTATGTATGTTACCATTCCTGATGTCCGATTTGTGTCCATTTATTCTTTTGCGGAGGGACTGTCCGGTTTGGCCAATGTACATGGCAGAGGGGCATTGCTGGCACATGATGGCATATATAACATTAGTGGATGTGCAGGTGAATGAGCCCTTGATGGTGTGGCTGATGTGGTTGGGTCCTCTGATGGTGTCGCCAGAGTAGATATGGAGACAAAGTAGGCAACGAGGTTTGCTACAGGGATTGGTTCCTGGGTTGGTGTTTCTGTGGTGTGGTGTGTAGTTGCTGGTGAGTATTTGCTTCAGGTTGGGGGGTTGTCTGTAAGCGAGGACTGGCCTGCCTCCCAAGGTCTGTGAGAGTGAAGGATCATTTTCCAGGATAGGTTGTAGATCGTGGATAATGCGCTGGAGAGGTTTTAGCTGGGGGCTGTATGTGATGGCCAGTGGTGTTCTGTTATTGTCCTTGTTGGGCCTGTCCTGTAGTAGGTGATTTCTGGGTACCCGTCTTGCTCTGTCAATCTGTTTCCTCACTTCCCCAAGTGGGTATTGTAGTTTTACGAATGCTTGATAAAGATCTTGTAGGTGTTTGTCTCTGTCTGAGGGGTTGGAGCAAATTCGGTTGTATCTTAGGGCTTGGCTGTAGACAATGGATCGTGTGATGTGTCTTGGATGGAAGCTGGAGGCATGTAGGTACGTATAGCGGTCAGTATATAAAGCCTGCATCTGTAACTTTCACTCTATGCATCCGAAGAAGTGAGGTTTTTACCCACGAAAGCTTATGCCCAAATAAATCTGTTAGTCTTTAAGGTGCCACCAGACTCCTTGTTGTTTTTGTAGATACAGACTAACACGGCTCCCCCCTGATACTTTCTAAGCACGTTGTTTTTTGCTCAGAGCGAGAGAAAGCGAATGACTGACGTGCTGTGGATCAAAATGACCTTGGTGTGTTGAGTTTTAGCCAATGGAGTGCGTGGAACCCACAAAATCTTCAGGGGACCCAAACCGAGAATGGTATTAAAGAAAACGTCCCCTTGTTTTTTAACACTGCCGCTGCGCCAAGGCCGGAAAAGGGCTAGTGGGTTTCCACACCCTCTAGAAGCCGAATCGTTACTTGGCTTGCTTTAAATTTGGTGCGGCTCACGGGGATGCAGGACAGCCTTGGAGATCCAAATCTGGGGTCATTAGACCCAGGGGTTCCTGAGTGACAGCCTCCTCTCCACCCCAAAACCAGTTTCCATCTGCTGCCGGGTGCTGTTAAACTGAGAGGGCGTAATGACTGGGTGAATCACAGCCCTCATGGAGATTGATAGCCATGAGCTCACCCTTCAATTAACTTAAGGATAAGTTAAGTGCGAGGCTCCACCCAAGATAAAGGCATTTTGGACTGAGGCCTTGTCTACACTTCAAATATAGGTCGATACAGCTACATGGGTGAGAGGTATGAAAAAATCCACTGCCCCCCTGAACGACGTAGTGTAGCCATGGCTAGGTTGACTGCCGTCTGCTTCCATTGACTAAGCGACCGCCACTTGGGGAGGTGATTTCACCTTCCATCAGCATAGCTTGCGTCTACGCCATGGTGGGGGGTTGCTGGCGTAGCTCTGGGCACCAGAGCTGAGTTGTACAGTCCACGTAGAGCAGTCGATGTAGGAGAGCAGATCGGCACCGCGCTGGGGAGCTGTTTCTGGGAGCCGTGCTGGTTTTCTCGGGGCATCTGCATGGCTGCAATTGGGGAATTTGGAGGGTTCGCGGCTGACCAGCAAATGCATCCTGGATGACACCGAAACATCACAAGCTCTGACCGGCTGCCATGTGGCAGAGACGGGTCCAGCCCAATGGAAAGCTCCCTTCTCTCAAACATCTCTTGACATTTCGCGATGGGAACCAGCTGTGACCCCTCTGCTGGCCCCGCCGCAAACTCCACCCTTCAACCGGCTCTCAAGGTGCCACTGCAGCTTTTGGACACTCGAGAAAAACGTGCCTTTGAAGCTTGTGACCTCAAGACTCAACCCAAGCTCTTCGCGAGCCGGGCTGTTGGTCTCCCTGCAATCTGGTCCGTTGCTCGAACCTGGGTCACGTAGAGTAGATGTAACCCACACACCTCCTGGATGTGGTGCTCTGTCCCATCTAGACCACTTTGAGAGAGAGATCAAATGAGTCTGCTCTACTGCCTTCGCTAATGGCCAGTTGGCTCTTAGCTCATGCGGTAGAGGCTCATCCTCTAAGCTCCAGAGGTCCCTGGTTCGATCCCACCTGCTGATGACCAGCATCCGTTGGCGTTACATAGACACCTCAAGGTTCTTGAACACTACTGTCAACGGTGCTACCACAGGATCTGCCGAATCAAGCAGGACGATCGACATACTAACCAAGCCAAAACCTCCATCCTTGATGTGCTGATCATCCCCCGCCAACACCCTTGGGCTGGGTGTGTTCTTCAACAGCCAGAAGATTGACTCCTGAAGTCAGTCACGTTCTCCCAACTGAGCCACGGCCAGCAGATGAAGGATGAGCTAAAAAAACCACTTCAAAGACACCCTCAGAACCAAGCTGAAGATGTGAAATATTGACCCAAACTCATGGGAGACCCAAGCCCTCAACTGACCAAAATGGAAAAGGACCTTGTGGGGACGATCCCAGGATTTCAAGATCCAACAGAGAAAATGGGAAAGGAGGAAAGAACATGATGCCGCCCGACTTGACGATCCAGATCCACCCCTTCCATTGAGAGACATCTGCCCCCGTCGGGACAAGACCCGTGGATCTCAGCTCAGTCTTTTTAGCCACCTGCAGATCCGCCAGTGATAACCCACCATGGTTTTATGGAAAGCAATCATCCTCGAATACCGAGGGGCAATGGTTGTGGAGAGGGGGCCAGGTTGGAGCAGGAACGCAGCTGCATCGGGGCTGGCTTGTGATGTGAATTGCCGGATGTGACATGTGCAACCATCTCCTGTTGTCATGGCTTTGTAGGGACGCTACAGCGTATAATGCTGATGAGTTTGAGACTCTAATTAGTGTGGAATCTGCTGAAGGGCAAATGGGAGAATATAAATATTCAAAATAGGGTCCTGAATTCAAGGGCGGGGTGTGTGAAGACAGGGCAGAAAAGAGCTGGAAACGTGCCCTGGAATTTGGGTACAGCCGGTTTCCCGTAGCGAGGTCAACCGGCTTGTGATCTTTGTTTTCCACAAATTGTAGGTGCTGGTGCTGGTGACTGTGCCGATAGCCAGAGCTCTCTCTCTGTTTGTATCCGTATGTTTAGTTATTTTAACGAGAAAAGCTAAGAAAAGCCTCTCTCTCTCTCTCTCTCTCTCTCTCTCTCACACACGTGTGACCAAACCAACAAGAATCATCTGCCCGAAAGAAGCTGTAGTAGTAATAAATAGCATAAGGGTAATGAATACTTTACTACACCACTGAATTCCTACCAGCAGCGTGTCTTTCCCTTTTCGACAAGGTAGAGAGCTGATGGCAAAACCTCAATGTTAGCACAGAGTCAGGGTTGATTGGGGGTCGGTTGTGCCCTTGTAGAACGGCTGAGTGGAGCATAATACAAATCTCTGAAATCTGGGAAATGCACATTTAAGGCTGCCTTTGTCACCTTATCTCTGCCCTCTTTTGGCACTGCCCCAGTATGCCCCATTAACATACATGCCTTAAGTCTGCCAGCCCCACAGTGGTTGAAATGTACATGCTCCTCATCTCCTTTTACAACCTGTTTGCATTGCCTTGTTGTCAGCTGTTTGGATTTTGTTCAATTCCCTGTTCTGCAAGGGGACGACATACTTCCAGGCAACCTCACTTCTGTGTTAGTGTCGCCATGTACAACCAGGGTTTGGGAGGGGAGTGGGGGCTAGTGAGTTAGAGCGGGGGCGGGGGAGGGGACTGGGAGCCGGCTCTGTATGACCTTGGGTAAGTCTTTCCCCAGCTCTGTTTCTCCTCCTGTCTCCCCTGCAAAATGGGGAGATGAAATTTCATTTCCTTTTAAAGCCTTTTTGGACCGAAACCCAAATCAGAACTGAGCTGAGGCTCCCTGGATTGTTGGTTCCCACCCCGGCCCTCCCGCCCCGCATCCCTGGGCCATGAGCTGGCAATGGGGAGCCGCCCCGTGCCACCCCCACACCGAGGTGGGGAGAGACTGGCACAGCTCCTTTGGCAGGCAGAAGTGAGCAGGCTGGTCTTCTGCTCTGGATAACCAGCCAGAGCTGCCCAGTCAGATGGGAAAACCGTGATCTTGGAAGGTGAGAATGTCTACTGCCCTCTTCTTCCATCACCCGGCTGCCCCTTCCTCCATCACCCGTGTGGCGCAGCTGCCGCTTGTGCCAAGAAGAAAGGAGCTGATCTGGTAAAGGATGGCGCTCAGATGTCCCGATTGTCCCAGAGGACAGCAAAAAACCCACCACAGTCCCTGCCTCGCTGACATGGGGCGAGCCAGAGCTGAGCACGGGAGCGGGCCCACCGGCCGGGCCTTTTTCTGAACCGTCTCAAAGCTCCCAGCCCGTCTCTGATGATTCAGAGCAGAGTGTTGGGGGGGAAAAACCCAGAATGCATCTGGCTCATTGTGCATCTGAGAGTCGGAGTGGGGGACCTTCCTGACCCTGCAGGCCAAGCCCTGAAGCATGAGACTGGATTGGAAAAGGCTTCCTAGATTCAAAGGTTCCCTAGGCCAGAGGGGACCCCATGCCTACCCCGTCCATGCCAGATTGTAGCACATGCCACAGCATCAGCATCAAAGCCTGCCTTTTAGAGAGACAGCTCATTTCACCACTGCCACGGCTGGTGGGAACCATGGTGGTCGGCCAATCTGACCTCCACAGCCCAGAGCCCTGCCCCCAAATAATTCCCTGGGCAGGTCTTTTAGGGAAACTTCCCAGGATGGCAGGAAAATGGCCCAGGCTGGAGAAGCCGCTCCCCTCTTGGGCAATTGTTTGGTGCTTAATTCCCTTGGGGGCGGGGGGTTGAAAAATTTCCACCCTAAGTCCCTGGCTGAATTTATCCCACTGCAACTTCCTTTCCAGTTCGTCCAAGGAGGCAGGGCGAGTGAGTGTCCCTCCCCACCCCCCGCCACAAGGAGGAGCAACGCTGGGCCGGCATGGGAATCGGCTGTAATATTTGTACAAATCACGCGCGTGCCTCAGTTTCCCCCCCACCCCTTGTGGGCTGCACTGCCACCTAGGGGGGTGGGAAGAGGGGGGCTGACTCCCTGCAGAAGCCCAGAGATGGAGGTGGGACAGGCCTCGGGCTGTCTCAGGGTACGGGTCAATGACTCTCTCCCTCCCAATCTCTGTGCATGGTAGTCTGGAGGGTTTCACAGAGCTCTGCGCTCACGCTGGGTCAGGGAGGTGAATCGATGAACAGCTTCCCTTAGTTTGGGACAAACATCCTGTTAATTACCCCAAACTCCCGCTGCAACCCATCAGCCGCTGCTCTCCGCCCCCGGCTCCCGTCCCCAACGGCCACGGCAGCTAACGACGCCCAGAGCGGCAGGGAACCGTTACCGGTAACTAAGACGCTGGGGATGGATCACAGCGGGAAGCAGGGGTGTAGCCCAGGGGAGGGCCATGCTGCCTTCCCCGTCTCTGTCTGCTCCCGCGAGACCCATGCCTGGTGCTTGAGCTTCCCCCTGCGCTCTTAGCTCAACACGCCTTGGCCGAAAGTCCTTGGGACAAACCAAATCGAACCCCAAGACAGACCCGTTCCTCACAGACCAACAAACTCACTACACCAAGGCTGGCAGGAGGTTTAGTCACCAAGAAGGAGGTGGGGGGGAACATGTGAGATTGTGACCAAGTGAGAATTTTTGCAATGGTTTTTGTAGGCTGCCCCTGCGTGCCTCGGTTTCCCCCCTTTTGTTCATTGCTACCCAGTGTGTCTGTGGGAGGGGACAGGATTGAGTTTGCTCTCGGGACAGGCGAAGAGCCGGCGGGGTGTGTGGGTGGACTGAACCGAACCATGACAGGGTCTGTTTACATGGCAGGGTTAATCCAGGGTGAGTCGAACTGGAGCGAGCAGATGCTGGGTTGGTTAACCCAGGGCTTGAGCGTCTACACTCATGGGTAAGCCCAGGAATTGTGGAACGTCGGGTCCCAATCTACAGCCACAGCAGCCACGCTGCATTACGCCGGCCTGCGTCCAACCACCCTTAATCCAGGTTTCCCAGGCCCCTCCCAAAACCTGACCGTCTCCCAGACTCGACGGGCCAGAGGACAAAGGAAGTCGGGATTGTGGGATGCTTTTGGCGGACTCCCCAGTAGGGCCGTGTCTACAAGGCAAAGCAATAAGGCTTGAACCCTGGCTCCTGGCTTGACTCACCCACCGTGGGGTCCTGGGACAGCAGGGTCCCCTCAGTTCTCCAGCCGGTGATCCTTTTCACACCGCTCCTGGTCTGCTCACACGCAGCTTCCACTGTGTAAATCACACCCCGGCTTTACTGCACCAGCCACCCAGGAATTACACTGCAGAGCGACACTGGCAAATTCCCAGCCCCCTGGCACTGTACATCGTTCACTGCCCAGCCCCCTCTTGGACATCACCAGCTCGTCCATAGCCCGTCATTTCATGAACAGAAAACGAGCGGCACAAGGAGCCGCCCGGACACTTCCATCCAAACCCACCCAGGTGTCGCTAAAACAAAAAAAGTTTCTTAACTCCAGACCGATAGAGTCTAAATTGATTACAAGTAAGGAGGCATAAAAGTCAGAGTTGGTTACAAAGGCATAAAAAGTAAAAACGCAAACTAATCCCTTCACTTAACAAGCGACGTGAACTTAAAGTGAAAGGATCTCTCTCTCTCTCTCATCACATGTTCTTTCTGGCTGGATCTTTCAGCCAGGATCACTCCCCAATCCAAGGTCTTTGAAGTCAATGCCGTGAGTAGAGATGAAGGGAGAGAGAATTTGTGGCCTCTGTTCTTCAATTTTATCCTCACACATTTCTTTCTGCCAAAGAATGGCCTCTTAACCAGGCGATGGCCCGTTTGATGACGTTGACACCTGACCGAGGCATCAGTTTACATTTTGTCTCTGAGGAACTGGTTTGAGCCCGCTTTTCTAAACTTGGAACATGGCTCAGAAACGTCATACAGCGGAATCGTATAACTTTACATGCAATGTTGTTACACATATTTTACGAGGCCACTAATGTTCAGCAGATTATGGGTTTTCAAATGATATCACACAAGGCATACTTGGTACAAAATGTATCATAGTCTTGAAAAAAGGATGAACGCACTGAGGGCGATTTGTGTGTAGACAGAAAGGGGTTAGGTTTGCCCTTGACTTTGAGCCCCGGGCTTTCCCTGCAGTGCAGACATTCCCTAAGGAATTGGTTGAAACTGACCTGGACCAACAAGGTGCCTAGACCATGACTATGTCTAAGAGTTCCAAAGGGGTCTGCACCTCCATCTGAAATTTTGTAGGGGTCTGCAAATGAAAAAAAGGTTAAAGAACCACTGGGCTAGACAGCCAAGGTCCCCCCAGTCTGAGGACACAGGGCTGGAAGGTGCGAGGCGGTTAAGCCGCAGGGCCTCCTTTGCAGTCTAGCACATGGAAGGGCTTCCCCCGAGAGACTGTCCCAAAACTGGTCCTGGCAGGACGCTCGGACCATGTTAAAACGCATAAGCACGGTGAGACGTATTACAGGTTATACCTACAGCGTCATGGATTAATATTGACAGTCGCATCCCTGACCATCTTGCCTAATAGCCATTACTGGACCTATCCTCCATGAACGTCTCTCGTTCTGTTTCGAGCCCGGTTCTTCTCTTGGCTTCCACAACATCCCCCGGCAGCGAGTTCCACGAGTCGACTGTGCATCCACAGAGTCAAAACCGCTGGGAAAAGGGACATCACCGTGGGCAGGAGCTAGTCCTGGCTACGAATAACGACAAAAGTTTGCGGTCGGTGTCATAGAGTGTCGGGAAAGGCTCTTGGCGAGGGAGCTTTCATGAACGTTTGGATCCTGGGTCTTGTGGACCCAACGGGCTGATGCTGGGCTGGCCAGAGTCACAAAAACCAGAATCCAACTGTTTGCTCTTCGGGAGAAGGGGGAAACCGACTTTATTAGCTAGGGAAGTCACTATATAGAAGGCTAGCCTTGTGTGGTGTGATTCTTGTTTTGTCTTGCAACCGTTCTCTCTCCTGGCTCATGGAAATCTTTGTTCTTTCTTAAATGAGACATCTTTGGTTTTATTAGACGCGCTCACGGGTGGTGTCCAGGAGCTGAGGAGGGGAGGGGAGATAAGGGAAAATGGATAAACTGAGGCACGCTGCACCTTTTGGGGGGAGAGGAAGTGGAATTTCTGTGAGTTGCCAGTTTCCGGGGATTGGATAGCGCGGGGGAGCGATTCAGAGGACTCGGAGACTGGCTGCCCTCTGACAGTCCGTGGGGAGACCTCCCAAGATGACAGGAGTCCCCCTGAGCCTGCCAGCTTTGGGGGCAGCTCAGTTGAGCGTTAATGACTGTTTTCTCAGTCACTGTCTCCCGGGGGCTAATTAAGGCCGGCTCTGCTGCCCCCAGGGCCCGGTTTCTGAAGTTCATCTTTATGGATGGGTGGCCATTCCTCTGCAGATGTTGGGAGAAGGCAGGCGCCAGGCATCCTTGTCCGAGGTGAGGCTGCGTATCAGGGATGGGGGGATGGCAGGGGAGAGTTTGGGATTGCAATGCAGGCTGGATGGGGGGGGGCGGGCACGGGATCTGGGGGCTCAGAGACCAGGACAGATGGGGGAGCAGGACAGCAGGGAAAAAAACCCCATGTCCTGTGCGTCCATCTGTCCTTCCCTCCCCTGGTATCTGGGCTCTGAACAGAAAGACGCTCCCCACCCAGATTTGCCTCCAGCAGTCCCTCACCCAGCCCTGGCCCCTCCATCTCCACCCTCATGTGTCGCCCTGTCTAGCCAGATGCTTTGATGGTGCCGGGGAAAGGACCCCATGCGCTGGTGGGTCCCTGCTCAGCAGACCCTTGCTTCCCCATGCACACCGGGATGGGGCTCTCAGGGTGCCCGGAGCTATCTCCGTCTTGTCACCTTCAGCATGAGCATCGATTTCCTGGGGAGACCGCGTCTCCGCGTAGTGACCAGCTCAAACCGAGAGCTCAGAGGGAGGACGTGTTTTGTACCCAGACCCCTGAAAAAGATCCATGAAAAACGGAGCCTTTTCATCAAACCTTTCCCAGGCGTTTCATGGACAGAAGGGGCCATTTCCCGCAATACTCTTGGGTGACCGTATTGAAGTCAGTTGAATTCTCTTTGGGGTCCTTTGCATTCATTGCAAAGGTTCTGCGTTATTGGGGCCCGGGATGACACGACACCTTTCTAAGGGGGCAGGTGGGATGGGACGTGTTATGGCTGGAAGCTGAAGCTAGACAAAATAGGCCTGTAAACAAAAGCATAAATTTATAACCATGAGTGTAATTAACAATGGGCACAATCTACTGACGGGCACTGTGGATTCACCACCCCTGACAATTTTTCAGCTGAGACGGTATGTTTTTCGAAAAGATCTGAGCTAGAAATTAAATCAGGGAAGATCTCTAGAGGTGGCTGTCAGCCTTTCCAGACGAATGGACCCCTTTCAGGAGTCTGATTGGTCTTGCCTCCCGCCAAGGTTCACCTCACTTAAAAACGACTTGCTTCCGAAATCAAACCTAAAAATACAGACGTGTCACCGCCCGCTATGGTGACAAATTGCTGACGTTCTCATTTTTACC
This sequence comes from Emys orbicularis, assembly GCF_028017835.1. Lineage (NCBI taxonomy): Eukaryota > Metazoa > Chordata > Testudines > Emydidae > Emys > Emys orbicularis. The sequence goes on from NW_027045151.1 coordinate 77,766, forward strand.
ATGTAATTATCAAATAAATCCACTGGAATATAAATATTGTAATTGCATTTCAGTGACTAGGACGTAGAGCAGCATAAACAAGTCACTGTCTGTATAAAATGTTAGTTCGGACGGAGTTCCCTCGTGCCTTTTCTGTAGCCTGTTGTAAAACTAGGCAAATATCTAGATGAGCTGATGCACCCCCCTGGAAGACCTTAGTGTACCCCCAGGGGTGCGTGTCCCCCTGGTTGCGAACCACTGCGCTAGAGGTCGCCACGAACCCACCCCCTACGCATCGATGAGAAAACACTTCAAAAGCCCAGATGGAACGATGCGTCAGATAAGAACAGAAACGTGGCCAAGCAGCATCAAGAGGCTTGCATGGGGGATCTCTAAGAAGACGTAAATTCCAGTTATGCATAAAACCCACGCCAGCCTTTTGAAGCTACGCCCTGCTGATAGGTTGGTGGTCGTGGTTTGTTATGAACTTGCTAAGTTTGAAGGACAGACCCCGACCAGGGCTCTGGGGTGATCTCTGGGAAGCTACTTAGCATGCGTGTTGTAGTTTTAAGGTGTTTTCTCTGTCCTGTTTTCACCTTACGACAAGAATCACAGAAATGTAGGACTGGAAGGGCCCTCGATCTATCCACTCTCTTGAGGCAGGACTAAATATTATCTAGACCATCCCTGACAGGGGTTTGACTAACCTGTTCTTAAAAACATCCCAAGACAGAGATTCCACCAACTGCCCTGGGTCATTTTTCCCAGGGCTTCGCTAGCCTGTTAGAAAGTGTCTGTCTAACCTAAATCTCCCTTGCTGCAATTTAATAAAGGGGCTTGCTTCATTAGAGCTGCATGCTCATTTATACATGTGGGCAACTCTGCACTTAATAGCCCCTGGAAAGAAAGACAAATTCCTGAAAATCCAAAGATATTTTTTTCACGATTTTAGCCTAAAATTTTAGGGTTTTGCTGGCCCCAAACTGAGAAAAACGTTGGGCTTTTTCGAGGGAAATCTGGGGATTTTCCGTAAAGGTGGGACATTTCCCATTTTGTTGAAAAAAATAAATAGTTTTCCACCTACGGAGGGGAAGGGGAAATCCATCTGATGGGAAATTTCTGACTTGTGGAAATTTTTTGAGGGAAAGGTTGGGTTGGAGGAGACAAAATCAGAGCCCTTTGCTGGCCATCAAAGATTTATCATGAATGATGGTGCTTGTGTGTGAGTTGAAAGTGGGGGATCTGGTGTAGAAATGGCCAGACTGGGTCAGAATAATCCCCCTCTCATACAGAATCCATCCCCGGCCCGGGACAATCTTACAAGCTGTGTCAGCAGGTATAATAAGAACCTGAAGAAGAAAGTGGGGATCTGCACACACAGCCCATGTGAAATTCCCTCCTGACCACTTGTAGCTAGAGGTTTCTCACCTCCCTGAAGCATGAGTTTATGGAGGGGATGGTTTGATGGGATAACGTGATTTTAGTCAATAGGTCAATAACGTGCCATCGCTGGTAATTAGTAACAATGGTCAATGATGGGATATTAAAAGTTACTACAGAGAACTTTTTCCGGAGGGTCTGGCTGAAGAATCTTGCCCGCATGCTCGGGGTTCAGCTGATCGCCATATTTGGGGTCGGGAAGGAATTTTCCTCCAGGGTAAATTGGCAGAGGCCCTGGAGGTTTTTCGCCTTCCTCCACAGCATGGGGCAGGGGTCGCTTGCTGGAGGATTCTCTGCGACTTGAAGTCTTTAAATCTTGATTTGGGGACTTCAACAGCTGAGTCAAGGGAGAGAATTATCCCAGGAGTGGGTGGGTCAGCTTTTGTGGCCTGCATCATGCGGGAGGTCAGACTAGATGATCATAATGGTCCCTTCTGACCTTAAAGTCCATGAGTCTATGAGTCTATGAGGTTTAATATCCCTTCCACAACGTTTAGTTAGTTTGAGAGAATCTAACTTTGGATGTTCCTCTTCCCTTTGGAAATGTCCACTTCCTCTTTGACTCTTGCTAGGTTTTAGCCTCAACACCATCCTGTGGCAGTGAGTTCCACAGTCCCTGAGTGCGAAAGTGTGTCTTTTGAATTTCTCACTGTAAGTTCATGGGCTGTCTCCTTGTTCCTGTGCCATGCGACAGGAACGACAGAATCCCCCAAGCTCTTTTCTCGGTCCCATTTTCGTTGTGTCATTCTCCCTCTTATGCTTTACGCAATCCTGATCTTTCTCGTCTCTCTTCACAGGAGAGTTTTCCCAGAGCCTGACCTGTCCCCAAGCCCCTGGTCATTCTGCATTTCCCGTGTGGTGCTGAGAGGGCCCAGGGCTGCAGGCAAGATCTAGATGCGGGCGAAGGGCTGCGAGCATGTTTCCAAACTGGTACCAAGTCCCGTCTTCGCCGGCTCTTCGATGAACTAAGCAGACTGAGCCCCTGTTGGGTAGGTTTTCCGGACATCCTGTGTAGCAGCTGAGCATGCTTGGAAATATGCAGCAATGTGCTCGCCATGGTGTGACTCTCATGAACTTTACCCCGAATCTTGTGGTATCTAGGGTTTTCCTACAGGTCCCCTCCTGACTCATGGACTCAAGTCCAGGCTATCACAGCCGCTGTGTCTAGCTTCAACTCCCAGCCCCTGGATTGGGTTAGACCGTTCTCTGCTAGATCAAAGAGCCCATTATTCAAATGATTGTTCCCCATGCTGGTACTTTTAGACTGGGATCGAGTCACCCTTTAACCTTCTCTTTGTTCAGCTAAAGAGCTCAAGCTCCTTGCATCTCTCACTGTCAGGCAGGTTTTCCAATCCTTCAATCATTTCCGGGGCTCTTCTCTGAACCCTTTCCAACTGGCCAACCTCCTTCTTGAATTGCAGGCCCCATTAACACCAGTTAGGCTGTTTTCCAAGTGGAAGGTTATTTCAGAACCTCCCTCCTGTCTCGCCTTGGACTCTATGAATCCCCTTTTCACCCCTTCATGGGCCTTGCAGAGAACAGAATTACCTGCATTTCCCTCGGCATGCCTGTAACACTTGGAGCTCGGTATTATAACAATGACTAGAATGCAATCTCATGCTTCAGGGCTTCAGTCGGTCATCTGAAGTGGTCAGGAAGTTATTCCCCCCCTCCCCCCCAGTGTAGTCTAGATGAAATTACTATAAGGTGGGTGTACAACTGGCCAAAAGACTGTCTTCAAAGAGTAGTTTTCATGGTTCTCAGTCAAACTGGGAAGGCGTATCTAGTGGGGTCCTGCAGGGGTCAGTCCAGGGTCCGGGACTAGTCAATATTTTCATTAATGACTTAGATAATGGAGTGGAGGGTGCACTTATGAAATGTACAGCTGACCCCAAGCTGGGAAGGGTTGCAAGCACTTTGTAGGCCAGGATGCAAATTCGAAGCCACCTCAACAAATCAGAGAATCAGTCTGAATTCAACAAGGTGGCACTGAAAATATGACAAGTGCAAAGTACTTCACTTAGGGCAGGGAAAGTCAAAGGCGCAGCTAGAAAATGGGGAATAACTGGTGAGTCAACAAAGTGAAACAGCTGTGACAAAAAGCTAATATTCTGGGGCATGTTAATAGGAGTGTTGTATATCAGACACAGGATGTAACTGTCCCACCCTACTTAGCACTGGTGAGGTCTCAGATGGAGTATTGTGTCCGGTTCTGGGCACTACACTTCAAGAAAGATGTGGTCAAACTGGAGAGAGTCCAGAGGAGAGCAATAGGAATGAGGAAAGATTTAGAAAACTGACCTAGGAGTGAGGATTAAAAAAACAGGGCATGTTTAGTCCTGAGAAAAGAAGAACAGTCTTTACATTTGTTATGGGCTGTTATAATGAGGACGGGACTCCATTGTTCTCCATGTCCACATAATCTGCAGCAAGGGAGGTTTAGGTTAGAGGTTAGGAAAAACTTTCTAACTCTGAAGGTAGTTAAACTCCGGAGCCGGCTTCCAATAGTGGGATCTCTAGTCATTGTAGGTTTCTAAGAAGAGGCCAGACAAACACCTGTCAGGGATGGTCTAGGTTTACTAGGCCCTGCCACAGCACCAGGGGCTGGACTTGATGACATCTTGAGGTCTGTAGTCATAGGCACCAACTTCTCCTGGCGGCCCCATCCCCCCAGCCCCGCCCCACCTCCACCCCTTCCCTGCCCCCTCCCACCCCTGCCCTGCCCCCATCCCAACCCCTTCCCCAAAGTCCCCTCCCAACTCCTCCCTGCCCCTATTGGACTCCTTCCCCAAATCCTCACCCTGGCCCCGCCTCTTCCCCGCCTCCTCCCCTAAGTGCACCGCGTTCCTGCTCCTCTCCCCTCCCTCCCACAGCTTGTTATGCTGCGAAACAGCTGTTTCATGGAGGCAAGCGCTGGGAGGAAACGTGGGGATGGCGCACCCAGGGGAGAAGGCAGAGGTGAGCTGGAGGTGGGGAGCTGCCGGTGGGTGCAGAGCACCCACCAATTTTTCCCTGTGGGTGCTCCAGCCCCGGAGCACCCACAGAGTCGGCGCCTATGTCTATAGTGATCAATGGCCACTTCCACCAAAAATCCTGCCACATTCAGGTTGCTTCCAGTCCCCAAAGACAACGCCCGTAACCACCCCGGAATAAAGGTTTATTAGCTAGGAAAAAGAAAGAAGAGAGTTGTTCACAGGTTAAAGTGAGCAAATACATACACATCAATGAGTTGTCATTGAAATCCTGTGAGTGACCAACTTGTAGAGATCTGTCCCTTCAAAGTGTCTTTCAGGGCAGACCCAAGAGGTAACCCCTGGGGATCTCTGGCTTCAGTTTGGTGTCTCTGGCCCTGCCGGAGTTCAAACGGCAAAGAGATGGATGATTTTCCCGTGACTTTGTTTTATTTCCTTCATTCAGCTTCCGAGACCCCAGGATGAACCTTCTTGCACATAGCATTTTGAAGGTGTGACAGGGCCATTAACCAATCCATTGCATTGCAATGATCCTTGGTGGCCCATCTGATCTGGATAGTCCTTCTGGATGGGTGGCGGGGAGGGTTCCCAAGTTCTGAGCAAACATTTTCTATAAAGCAAAACATACATATTTTCTTATAGCTTGGAATACCGACATTGTAAGTGAGATTAATGCCAGCAGCAATTTACAAGCGTTACATAGAGTCGAAATGCCAAATACATTCTTATGAGACTAATCCCTGTTTTGAGCAAAACTACCATACAGGTGAACTGCTTTGGCCTCCAGCTATGAGTTTCTTAGTCCTTAGCTTTTGCCTGCTGTCTTGGCAAGAGCAAGCGCTTGGTTTGCCAGTGTCATAGAGCATCAGTCTGGTAGACAAAGGAATACTGAGTGCCAGTGTCTGGACGTCGAAGCTAGACAAATTCAGACAAGACTTAAGTTGTAAATTTTTAACAGCGAGGGTCAGTAACCATGAGCAGAACTTAGTGAGGGTTGGAGTCTCCAACGTGGAACAACTTTAAAACAAGATCGAGCTGTTAAACCGTTATCCAAAGAGGGCTGGCATAATTCGTCAGCGCGTTACATCACTGGCAACTCCCTTCTCCTCCCTGCTCAGGTGCCACCGTGGTCCCTCGCCATGGACGACGCCAACTGGACGTCCGTCTCCGAGTTTGTGCTCCTGGGTCTGTCTGAACGTCAGGACCTGCAGCCGCTGATCTTCGCAGGGCTCCTGACCACATATCTGGTGAACCTAGCTGGCAACTCTCTGCTGCTTGGGGCGGTGTGGGCTGACCCCCAGCTCCGCAGCCCCATGTACTTCCTCCTCAGCCAGCTGGCCGTGGTGGATGTGAGCTTCGCCTCCATCACCCTGCCCCAGGCCCTGGTGCACGCCCTGACCCAGCGCCGGGCCGTCCCCTTCGCCAGCTGCATGGCCCAGCTCTTCATCTTCATGGCTGTGGGCAACATGGAGGGCTATCTGCTGGCCGCCATGGCCTATGACCGCTACGTGGCCATCTGCAACCCGCTGCGCTATGCCACCGTGGTGACGCGGCCCCTTTGCCTCAAGATGGCCGCCATCTCCTGGGCCGTGGTGATCCCCCACTCCCTGCTGCACACAGTCATGGCCGCCCGGCTGCGCTACTGCAGCCGCCGCCTGCAGCACTTCTTCTGCGACCTGCCGCCCCTGCTGCACCTTTCCTGCACCCGGCCCTTCTCCAACGAGTTGGCTGCCTTCACCGAAGGTGTCCTGGTGGTGCTGGCCCCTTTCGTCTTCATCCTGGCCTCCTACGCCCGCATCGGGGTCACTGTGGGCCGCCTGCGCTCTGCCCACGGCCTGCGCAAGGCCCTCTCCACCTGCGGCTCCCACCTGACAGTGGTGATGCTCTTTTATGGCACCGTGGCCTGGCTCTATTTCCGCCCGGCCTCCAGCTATTCCCAGGAGCGTGACCGGCAGGTGGCCATCTTCTACACAGCGGTGGCGCCCGCCCTGAACCCCCTCATCTACAGCCTGAGGAACAAGGACGTGGCCGTAGCCCTGAGGAGGGCAAGGAGGAAGGTCCTGGCTCGGAGCGCGTGAGACCAGCCTGCATCTCCATCAGTGCGCTGGGTATGGACTTTTCACCCAAGATGTGTCCAGGGAACCTTCCCCCCTTAGGTCCACCAGGATACCTGGGTTCTTTTCTCCTCAGACATGAGGCTGGTGGAACTAACACATATGCAGGGTCACACCCACCTACATACACACACACAAATACACAACCCAAGACTTTCCATAGAAAAGGGGGTAAATTAAGGGATGTTCTCAAGGGTATGGCCAGACTGGATCAGCCACAAGGCCTGTTGTATTAATTTAGATAGTATAAATGGGCCCAACGAGTCAAAGTTGTGAACATAAGTGTGGCCATATTGGGTCAGACCAAAGGTCCATCTATCTCAGTGTCCTGTCTGCTAACAGTGGCCAGTGCCAGGTGCCCCAGAGGGAATGAACAGAGCAGGAAGTGTCCATCTCTTGTTGCCCGTTCCCAACTTCTGACAAACAGAGGCTAGGGACACCATCCCTGCCCATCCTGGCTAATAGCCATTGATGGACCTATCTTTCATGAACTTATTTAGTTCTTCTTTTAACCCTGTTATAGTCTTGGCCTTCACAACATCCTGTGGCAAAGAGTTCCACAGGCTGACTGTGTGTTGTGTGAATACTTCCTTTTGTTTGTTTTAAATCTTCTGCCTATTCATTTCATCGGGTGACCCTTAGTTCTTGTGTTATGAGGAGTAAATAACACTTCCTGATTTACTTTCTCCACACCAGTCATGATTTTATAGACCTCTCTCATATCCCCCCTTAGTGGTCTCTTTTCCAAGCTGAAAAGTCCCAATCTTCTTCATCTATCCTCATGTGGAAGCTGTTCCATGCCCCTAACCATTTTTTGTTGCCCTTTTCTGAACCTTTTCCAGGGCAATCTATCTTTTTGGAGATGGGGCGACCAGATCTGCACGCAGTATTCAAGATGGGGGCGGACCGTGGATTTATATAGGGGCACTATGATATTTTCTGTCTTATTATCTGTCCCTTTCCTAATGACTCCCAAGACTCTGCTGCTGCACATCAAGTGGAGATGGGATGGTTTTCCAACAGATCTGGGCTAGGAATTATCTGGGGGACGTTCTCTGTCCTGGGTGATACAGGAGGTCAGAGTAGATGATGACAGTGGCCTGAGAATCCACGAAAAAGCCACAGTCCCTGGGAGGAAATCATACCTAGGACCTTTGGCTAGAACTGCAGGATCTGGTACAACCTCATAAAGCCCCATTGGTGGCTTAGCCACTGGTCAAGAAGCTGTGACAGAGGCGCCTTGGGGAAGGGTCCCCAGGTCTTTGCAACTCAGTCCAGACAAACTCACTCCACCAAACACCCATCTTACGGGATCTTTAGCCATAAAGAGGAGCCTGTGAGGTATCTACAGAAAGCTCGTGATTTATCACGACTGTGAGATGTGTGTCCGGGTAATATTTAAGGAATAAAGTAACTCTATTGAAAGTCCACTTGTCCCTCTTCGGCGTGCCACCTGTTGTAATGGGATACCTCTGAGTCCGCCTGTTCCGCCAGCCTGGGCCCCGTTTACCTTTTCTTGCTGGGCTAGGCTCACAAGCCTCTTCCAGCCATGCACACAGACAGGGCCACGCCCAGCTGCAGAAAGATACAGACTCTCAGATCAGCTCGGGGGAGACTCAGCTCTTTGCCCCTCCCAGTTCCTAATTGCACAAACTGGGTTATGGTATAAACAAGAAAGAAGTATATGAACTACAAAAGGTAGCTTTTCAGTGGTTATCAGAGATAGCAAACAGAACAAAGCAGATTCCTTTAGTAAATAAACAAAACACGCAGACTAAACTTACCACACTAAAGAGATTATGAGGCTACATTAGCAAATTCTCACCCTAAGTGATAAACAGGCAGGCAGATTCTTAAGGCACAAACTCGCTTGGCTTTGCAGCTCACATTTCTCAGGTTTTCATACACAGGCTAGGAATGTCTCTTGCCTGGGACCATCACTTCTCATAGTTCAGTCTTTGTCCCTTAGGTGTTTCCAGGTATGTTGTTGCAGGGAGAATGAGGTTCTCTCCCTGCCCCCGCAATGTCACTGTCCCCCTTTTATCTCCTCTTTCCCCTTGCTGGAAAGTTCTTTTGCTGTAGGGTGACCAGATGTCCCGATTTTATAGGGACAGTCCCGACTTTTGGGTCTTTTTCTCATATAGGCTCCTATTACCCCCCACCCCTTGTCCCAATTTTTCACACTTGCTGTCTGGTAGCCCTATTTTGCTGTGGCCTGGGTCAAACAGTTCCCATTGTGTAGTGTTATCTCTGAAAAGTTTCTACTGAACACAGCTCTTGGGGTAATCCGAGTGCTTGTGTGCATTTCCTCAATAAGCCATTGTTTGGCTTTTTTTTTTACTGTCGTGCCTAAAAAGCTGCTTCCGTAGCCAACCTCCATAACTTCCCATACAGCGATAACACGTCCAATCCAATGAGACACGGCTGTCTCGCAGAGCCCGACTTTTAGAATGACACCTCACAAGACCTGTCGTGTACAAAACATCTCCTAATGACACGACAGCGGTGAATATTGGGGTGTCAGGGTGTCACCCCCACTTTATGGACTTGGCGTAAAAATGAGTCCTGGGATTCATGCATCCGGGTGACAGCCCGTTCAAGCAGGAGAGAGTTGTTGTGCTTTTCCTGGATGGCTGGGGGGGGCGTAATGCAAGGCTTTGTCTAGCCTTGCTCCATCACTACCATAACAAGAGGAAACCATCGGCAGGGCCATCCCTAGTGAGGTGCGGGGCCCAAGACAACCCCCCTGCCCCAGGCCTTGCCCCTACTCCACCCCTTCCCACAAGCCTCCGCCTCACCTCTTCTTGCCCCTACCACACCCTGCCGCCATTCCACCCCTTCACCCCCTTTCCCGAGAGACGCTGGGAGTGGAGCAGAGTGGTTGCTCTGGCACAGGGCCCCGTGCCCCCTGGCCCCACATCCCCCTGAAGCCCGGGGCCCCCCAAAGCAACCGCCCCGAACCGTCCTATGGATGGGACGGCTCTGACCATCGGAGACCGCTGCAAACAATTTGAACCATCAAAAGTACCAGCACAGAGGGTGGGCACTCGCCCTGGTACAGATCGAGACAAGACTGTTTTCGGGATGAGGAAAGGCATTCACTGAGCACAGCCCCTAGCAGAGGTGGGAGTTTTTGTGAAGGTTTGGAGCCTGGTTCTTTGTAAAGCCAGCCCGTCCTGCAACAGACTGAATTTTTTTGCGGGGTGAGGAGGAACCTACCTGCTAAGTACAAGCAAGACGTTCTCCGGGTGGAAGCATGGAGGGGTAGCCAGGGGGGTTCCCTGGTGGGTCTGACCCAAGCCGCATGTGTCCGGGCCAGACGTGAACATCTAGGGTGAAGGATTCATGAGCCAAGGCAGGGTCTGCTGTGAAGCACTCGGAGAGGGATCCCACTTCTGCCACCACACTCAGAAGTGATTTGCAGTGTGTAACAGCATCTTTGTTGAGCTTACTAACTTATGGACAAGGCTGTGCATATATATTAGGGCTGTCGATTAATCGCAGTTAACTCACACGATTAACTAAAAAAAATTAATCGCGATTAAAAAAAAGAATCGTGAATAATCACCGTTTTATTTGCACTGTTAAACAACAAAATACCAATTGAAATGTATTAAATATTTTTGGATGTTTTTCTACATTTTCAAATATATTGATGACAATTACAACACGGAATACAAAGTGTACAGTGCCCCCTTTATATTATTTTATTACAAATATTTGCACTGTAAAAATGACAACAGAAATAGTATTTTCCAATTCATCTTATACAAGTACTGCAGAGCAATCTCTTTATCGTGAATGTGTAACTTATAAATGTAGATTTTTTTGGTTACATAACTACACTCAAAAACAAAACAATGTAAAACTTTAGAGCCTACAAGGCCACTCAGTCCTACTTCTTGTTCAGCCAATCGCTCAGACAAACCAGTTTGGTTATGTTTATGGGAGATATTGCTGTCTGCTTCTCATTTACAATGTCACCTGAAGGTGAGAACAGGCATTCATATGGCACTTTTGTAGCTGGCATTGCAAGGTATTTACGTGCCAGATGTGCTAAACATTTGTATGCCCCTTCATGCTTTGGCCACCACGCCAGAGGACATGCGTCCATGCTGATGACACTTGTTAAAAAAAATATGCATTAATTAAATTTGTGACTGAACTCCTTGGAGGAGAATTGTATGTCTCCTGCTCTGTTTTACCTGCATTCTGCCATATATTTCATGTGATAGCAGTCTCGGATGATGACCCAACACATGTTCGTTTTAAGAACACTTTCACTGCAGAGTTGACAAAACGCAAAGAAGGTACCAATGTGAGATTTCTAAAGGTAGCTACAGCACTCGACCCAAGGTTTAAGAATCAGAAGTACTTTCCAAAATCTGAGAGGGACGAGGTGTGGAGCATGCTTTCAGAAGTCTTAAAACAGCAACACTCCAATGCGGAAACTACAGAACCTGAACCACCAGCAAAGAAAATCAACCTTCTGCTGGTGGCATCTGAGTCAGATGATGAAAATGAACATGCGTCAGTCCGCACTGCTTTGGACCGTTATCAAGCAGAACCTGTCATCAGCTTGGACGCATGTCCTCTGGAATGGTGGTTGAAGAATGAAGGGACATATGAATCTTTAATGCATCCGGCATGTAAATATCTTGCAATGCCAGCTACAACAGTGTCATGAGAACGCCTGTTCTCACCTTCAGGTGACTTTGTAAACAAGAACATAAGAACGTCCATACTGGGTCAGACCAAAGATATCCTGTCCTCTGACAGTGGCCAATGGCAGGTGCCCCAAAGGGAATGAACAGACAGGTTATCATCAAGTGAAGCGGGCAGCATTATCTCCTGCAAATGTAACCAAACTTGTTTGTCTGAGCGATTGGCTGAACAAGAAGTAGGACTTGTAGGCTCTAAAGTTTTACATTGTTTTATTTTGAATGCAGTTCTTTTTTGTAAGTTCAACTTTCATGTTCATAAGATATTGCACTTCAGCATTTGTAGGAGGTGAATTGAAAAATACTACTTCTTTTGTTTCTTTTTTACAGTGCAAATATTTGTAATCAAAAATAAAGTGAGCACAGTACACTTTTTGTACTCTGTGTTGTCACTGAAATCAACATATTTGAAAATGGAGACATTTTTAACAGAAATGGTATTCTATTATTGTTTAACAGTGCGATTAATCGCGTGATTAATGTTTTTAATCGCTTGACCACCCTAAATATATATATATGGTACTTTTTATATTAACTAACTCGCTTCATGCATACATGCACATCCTGCTTTGTCATTTTTTTATCGGTAAACATCGATTTCCCCCAATGCCCGCAACCCGGCGACAAAATATTTCCATTGACAATCATCGAAACTGGCAGCGAGGCGAAGTGGGAAATCTGCTGCTCGAGAACATCTTAGCGTGGGAGCCAAAACTATTTACGGTGTCTATTTTGCTGGACCTTGTGACGCTGACAATTTGGGTCGTCACGGATAGCAAGCGTTATCTTTTTGAACCGCAACGCCGACGGTCACGAAGCATTGATTCGCCGACCTCTCCCGTAATTTCCTGCAACTTAAATAAATTGATTAAAAAATTAAAAATGCTTCAACCACATCCTCTTGCACCGGTGTGAAAACGTAACCGGGCTTAGAAGCTTTTTAACTGAACGCCGATGTTTTTGTATAAGCAGCAATATGGTTGGAGGGAGTGGCTAGTTCTGGGGGACAGCGAATGGGATAAGTGGGCCTTTTCCCTCTAGGGGGCACTGGCTCTAATTTGGCCAGCTCCAGTGGGCAGGGAATGAGACATGGGCCTTCCCTGTACAGGGGGCACCAGCTCCCAGCCAGTCCAAAATCCAACAGCCGCTCCCGGACCTCGTGTGTCAGGAGCGTTGTTCTCAGTCCATCACCGACAATGTGAGACCCTAACGGCCAGTGGCCCCGTCCTGTCTCTGCACTTCACAGCCCCTTAAATGCTCAGCCCGCAGTAGGGGGGGCTCTGGATGGGACGCAGCCCAGCTAACCCTTTGAAATCAGCTGCTCTCCTCCACATGTCTTTTGGACACAGGGATGTGGGGTGGCATGTCACCCCAACCTCTGTGCGCCATAATTGGGAGGCGCTTAATGACTCCAAGCATCTCGCAGAGCTCTGGGCTCACACCCAGGGGAGAATCTCTGACCTCTGTCCCCTGGACAATGCCCGGCTTGGAGAGATTGTAGGACAAACGTCCTGTTAATTACCACAAAGTCCCACCGCAGCCCGTCAGCCGCTCCGCCTCCACCCCCAGCTGGTGGGGGCTGCAGGGGGCAAAATTCATGGGAGGCTGGAGGGGCCTGGATTGTGGTGGGGGCTTGGAACAGCAGAATTGTTGGGGGGCACAATTGATGGGATGCTGGAGGGGGAGAATTGTGGGGGCAGGTTTGATTTTGGGGCTGAGAAGCAGAGCAAATTGCTGGGCAGGAGGACGGGCTGCTGTGGGGGCGACGGGAGCCCCCCACTTCTGTTCCTACCGCTTTCAGCACTAGGACGTTCCCTTCAGGGCGCCCAGGGACGTAAGCCGCCGCGCCACCCTTCTGCCTCCGCAGGAGCAAGTGTGGCTGGAAATCAGTCCATCCCCCCCCTCCCCCCCTGCCCCGCCCCTGCTCCCAGCCAAGAGGTGTGGAGAGAACTCAGGAGTCCTGGCTCCCACCCCCCACCCCCCTGCTCTAGCCCACTAGCCCCAAGAGCTGGGGATAGAACCCAGGAATCCTCATTCCCCCATCCCCTCCTGGTCTAACCACTAGGTACTACCCCCACACACATGCACAAGGCAATGGGGCCCCTTCCGAGACTACATAATTCACACCCTAAGGTGAAAGCCCAGCTCCAGGAGAGGAGTGGGGTGTAGTGGTCAGAGCAGGGGGGCTGGGAGCCAGGACTCCTGGGTTCTCTCCCCAGTTCTGGGAGCGGAGTGGGGTCTCGAAAAGCCCAGGTGCCCAGCCTCGGAAGCACATGGGATGGCGTCTCCCTCACACCGCGCTGGGTGCAAAGGGCCCAGCCCTCAGCGCCACCCGGGGGCCGACCTCTCTTGGCAGCAGAGCAGAAGATCCGAGGCTGGTTCTGCTCTAATGCGGGTTACTGGGAGCACTCGGGGGGGGGGAGCTGTGACCCAGCAGCCCCCTCGCCCCAGGCACCAATTTCCTGTGCAATTAGCCGGCTGCGTCTGACTCCCTGCGGGCAGGAGCCGGGGGTGACGAGCGCCCAGCCCCTCCGTCTGCGGGGCCCGGCTGGCACGGTGGAGATTGGCTCAGGCAGGAGCCCTGGGAGTCGGTGCCAGGGGAGGACTCGTGGATGCCAGGGAAAGGGGCCATAAAAGCCCCGGCGCTGCCCGGGTGGAAAGCAGCAGGCACCGGCACCGAGAGAGACGCAGACCCTGCCGCTGCCCAGGTAGGGCGGGTGCCGTGGGGCAGGGACGGGACACGGGGCCTTTCCCAGGTAGGGACACCCCCTCCGCACTGACCCCCATCACCTCCTCCCTGGCTGAGACCACCTCTGGTCAGGGGGCTGTCCAGCCATAGTCAGTGGGAGCCAGGATGCCTGGGTTCTGTCCCGGGCTCCGGGAGGCGAGTGGGGTCTGGTGGGTTAGAGCAGGGGGGGCTGGGAGCCAGGACTCCTGGGTTCTCAGTGGTGAATCCCTCCACGCTTTGCCATACAGGGCTCCCAGTCCCTCTATCTCTCAGCAGGAGGCAATATTCCTTTGTTCTCTTTAGCGGTCCCCCTGTCTAAAACCTGCCCTTCTCAGGGGATGCCCTCAGCGATTACTCCACCTCCCTCGGTAGCTCTCAGCCTCGGCCCCCCTGTGTTAGTCCTTCTCTCCTCTGTCGGGCCTGGGGCTCCTCTCTGAACCCCCCCCCCCCGCCCTCCGCCGCGCCCCTGTGTGTTCAGTTCAGTCTGAGAGGGATCAGTGTTCAGGGCAGGAGGGGGGGGCTCCCAAAAGCTGTCTGGACCATCCCCCTCTCTCCTCTGCTCCTACTGTGCGTCCCTGATCACACCTGGGCCTTGGGGCTCTCAGCCACCAACCCCGAGCAGGTGTCCCTGTCCTGTCGAAGAGCCAGGCTGGGGACTATGTCCTGCCACACTTTAGGGGGATATGTATTATGGTACCACTAGGAGGCTGCAGATGACTTGGGGGGCTGGGGGGGCAGGCGCGTTGCACTAAGCGCTGCACAGATCAGGGCCCCGTTGTGCCGGGCGCTGCCCAGACCCCGACTGAGATCAGGGCCCCATTGTGCCGGGTGCTGCCCAGACCCCGACCGAGATCAGGGCCCCCTGTCGTGCCAGGCGCTGCCCAGACACACAGGGAGAGTCTGGCTCTGCCCTCGAGAGCTCCCAGTCTGAATGCACCGGGGGAAGCAGAGCCCTAGAGCTGGGCAGTAACTTGCCCAGTGTAACCCAGCTGGTCAGTAGTGGAGCTGCGAATAGAACCCAGGAGTCCCGAGTGCCCGACCTGCTGTCTGCTCACATCACATTGCCACACTGCCTCCGGGTCCCTCTGTCATCCCCCTGCCCCAGGCATCGCTCCCCCCGGCTCAGTAGCGCCTGCAGATTTAAATCACCGCCCCTTCTTTCCAAAAGGAACCCCGTGAACCCCGCTTTCCTCACCAACGCCTTTCGCCTGCTAACGTCCCTACAGATGTGTGTGGATGTTGGCTTATTCTTTGCTTCATAGTCTAAACTGTTGTGTGGCGTTATGTGCGGCTGTTCCCCAGCTGCCTCGCCCCAGAGGTGGCTGCATCTCTGCACCAGACCAGCCCTCCCCGAACACCAAATCCTTGACACTAGGAGAGGGCAGTGCCAGCCCCAGCCTGGGCTGAGGGCACTGGCAGAGGGGCAGGCTCTCACCCACGCTCTCTCCCCACAGATCCGTGCCCCCCCATGGCCGGGCCAAACCGGACGGGGGTGACCGACTTCCTCCTTGTGGGCTTCCCCTCCCGTCGAGACCTAAGTCTGCTCCTCTTCTCGCTCGCGCTGCCCATCTTCCTGCTGGGCCTGGTGGGGAACCTGGGCCTGGCGGTTCTGATCTGGGTCGAGCGCTCCCTCCACACCCCCATGTATTACTTCCTCAGCCACTTGGCGCTGCTGGACCTCTGCTCCTGCTGTGCCGTGGGCCCCATCATGCTGTGGGGTCTGCTGGCCGGCCAGGCCGCCCTCCCCGGCCCTGCCTGCGCCCTCCAGATGTTCCTCTTCGCCACCGCGGGGGACGCCGAGTGTTGCCTGCTGGCCGTCATGGCCTACGACCGCTACGCCGCCGTCTGTCGCCCACTGCACTACCAGGCCGCCGTGCCGCCCCGCCTCTGCCGCGGGCTGGTGCTGGGCTCCTACGCGGCCGGGGCGGCCAGTGCGGCCGTGCACTCCGGCCTGGCCTTCCGCCTCCCCTTCTGCCGTGGCCGCACCCTCGACCACTTCTTCTGCATCATCCCGTCCGTGCTGGAGCTGGCCTGCGCCGACACCAGCCTCAACCAAGCCCTGCTGCTGGCCATCTGCGGAGCCATCCAGAGCGTCACCCTGCTGGCCATCCTGGCCTCCTACGGGCTCATCCTCGGGGCCGTGGGGCGGGCGGGCTTGCGCCGGGCTGCCTCCACCTGTGGCTCCCACCTGGCAGCTGTGGCCGTCCTCTACGGGACCATCATCTTCATGTACCTGCGGCCCGAAGGCAGCTACGCCGCGCAGGCCGACAAGATGGCCGCTGCCTTCTATACCGTCGTCATCCCCACCCTCAACCCTGCCATCTACAGCCTGCGCAACGCCGACGTCAAGGGGGCCCTGGCCAAGCGGCTCCTGGGTGGGCGCCACATCTGGGGGGGCTGAGGAAGGGGCTGGAGGCGGGGTGGCAAAGGGAAAGGGCGCTGGGGCAAGATGGCTGCTTAGAATCTGCACCGGCATTGGTGCAGTGCTTCAGTGTAGACGCAACCTACTCCGGGTGGGCGAAGGTAATGCACCTCCCAAGGAGGCGGTAGCTAGGGCTTACGGATAATTCTTCCATCGACCCAGTGCTGTGTACACTGGGGGTTAGCTGGGTTTAGCTACATCTCTCCGGGATGCGGATTTTTCACACCCTGGACTGACGTCGTTGGGTCGACCAACTTCTTAGCATAGCCCTGGCCTGAATAAAACGGTCAAAATCTAGCCCACAGCCCTTCTGGCTCCCTACTCTAGCTGTGAGCACTTTTTCTGTAGACCGTATCCTGTCCTCATTCGGACAAACACCCACTGGAAACTAATGGGGGCGTTTGCCTGAATCCAAACGCTGCCCCCAGTCCCCGTGTGACACCAGGGTGACAACGTGAAACCCTAATGGCCAATGGCCCCGTCTTGTCTCTGCATTTCACGGCCCCTTACACGCTCGGCCCCTAGGATCAGGCTTTGGACGGGACAGAGCCCATCCACACCTTCTCCTCACCCTTTGGAATCGGATGGTCTCCTGCAGACATTGCTGGGGGGGAGGGAATCCCTCTAAAATCGGACACAGCAATCTGGGGATGCAGCCCAACCTCTGTACACCATAGTCGGGGGGTCTTAATGACTCCAAGCATCTCACCGAGCTCTGCGCTCGCACCAGGGGATGAATCTCTGAACTCCATCACCTGGACAATGCCAGTTTGGAGACAAACGTCCTGTTAATTACCACAAACTCCACCGCAGCTCATCAGCTGCTCCGCCTCCACCCCCAGCTCCCGTCCCTGAGGGCACCAGCACCTAACGATGCCCAGAGCGGTGTGGATTCATTTTCAGTAATGAACACACCGGGGATGAGTTGGACATGGGAGCACAGCGGGTGGGGATGGGTGTGCCTATGCCGTGTATTCCTGTGTTAGATGGATAAACAGGGGACTCTTGACTAGATTGGAGATTGGTTCTAGTGCCTCTGTATTTGGCCCTGGGGCGACCGTAGTCCTGCTTAGGGTGAGCTGACGTCCCGATAACACCAGGATTGTCCCGATATCAGGGGCTTTGTCTTATATATGCAACTATACTCCCCGAAAAAACAAGTCTCCCGATTTAGAAACCCTGCCGTGCAGTGAGAGACGCCAGGAGCTCAATCTGTTTAGCCGAACAACGAGAAGGTGAAGGGGTGACTCGAGCCCAACATGGGGGATAAATATTTACTAACAGGCTCTTCACTCTAGCAGAGGAAGGTCTAACCCGATCCAATGGCTGGACGGTGAAGCTAGACATGTTCAGACAGGAAATAAGAGGTACATTTTTAACGATGAGGGGAATTAACCATCGGGACAATTGACCAAGGGTCATGGTGGATTTTTCCATCCCTGACAATTTTTCAATCAAGCTGGGGTGTTTCTCTAGGAGATCTGCTCTAGGAATTGTCTCGGGGTCGTTCTCCGGCCTGTTTGACGGGGGGTCCCACTAGACAATCCCAGTTTGGAGTCAATCAAAACTCTCTGTAACAAAGCGGCCTCTGGCGGGACACAACTGAGAGTATCAATTCAGGACAAATTGCTTAGAGCAGGGCAGTCACAGCCCACGGCTGGGGGTCCTTTATTATTAAAGCAAAGCAAACCAGCCAAACAGAGAGGACTTCGGTTTTACCCCACTGGCCAACCAGAAGTCATATAAGCAATTCCCTCAGACACTCCAGTCCCCCTGTATCACCACCAGCACTGCTCCTTATGGGGATGAACTATTATGAAAACCAATACCCTAGTAAATGAAATAAGGTTCTCCCGATCCCAAAGGACCAAGCCCCAGACGCAGGTCAATAGACAAGTCAGATCTTACCCACAAATCACGCTGTTGCCAATCCTTTAGCATCTAAAATCTAAAGGTTTATTCATAAAAGAAAGAAATAGAGATGAGAGTTAAAATTGGATAAATGGAATCAAAGACATACAACAGTTGCAAAGTTCTTGGTTCAGGCTTATAGCAGTGGTGGAATAAACTTCAGGCTCGAATCAAATCTCTGGAGTCCATCCCCAGCTGGGATGGGTCGTTCAGTCCTTTGTTCAGAGCTTCAGTTTGTAGCAAAGTCCCTCCAGAGGTCAGAAGCAGGATTCAAGACAAAATAGAGAAGATGCAGCTGCCTTTTATAGACTCTCGCCATGCGGCCTGTGGTTCCTTTGTTTCAAACACAAGCTGCCCAGCACTTGGTGTGACGGGCTGGATCACAGAAACCCCCTTGGGAGCTGCCAACTGATGTGCCAAGACTACTTCTGCCCCTGCTTTCCTGCCCTGGCAGCTTACGACTTCAGTGCCCTGCCTGCTTTGAGCCAGACCCGCTAGCCTGCTGCAAACCCAGACCCAGGGTCTGAACCACGTCCCCTAACAGCTGTAGGCTTAACTGAAAGCAACTTACAGAAGTGTTCCTGTCTTTAATACCCAGGTGTCCAACTCCCAATGGGGTCCAAACCCCAAATAAATCCGTTTTACCCTGTATAAATCTTATACAGGGTAAACTCATAAATTGTTCGCCCTCTATAACACTGATAGAGAGATATGCACAGCTGTCCCCCCCCCCCCCCCCAGGTATTAATACATACTCTGGATTAATTAATAAGTAAAAAGTTATTTTATTAAATACAGAAAGTAGGATTTAAGTGGTTCCAAGTACTAACAGACAGAACAAAGTGAATTACCAAGCAAAATAAAATAGAACACGCAAGTCTATGTCTAAGAAACTGAATACAGATAAAAACCTCACCCAGTAAGCTTCCTTTTACAGACTAGTCTCCTTCTAGTCTGGGTCCAGCAATCACTCATATCCCCTGTAGTTACTGTCCTTTGTTCCAGTTTCTTTCAGGTATCCTTGGGGGTGGAGAGGCTCTCTCTCTTTAGCCAGCTGAAGACAAAATGGAGGGGTCTCCCAGGGGTTTAAATAGACTTTCTCTTGTGGGTGGAGACCCCCTCCTCACTCCTATGCAAAGTCCAGCTCCAAGATGGAGTTTTGGAGTCACATGGGCCAGCCACATGTCCAGGCATGACTCAGTTTCTTACCAGCCAAGCCACATTCCTGGGAAGGCTCAGATGTGGATTGGCATCTTCAAGTTCATTGTTGGCTTAAGTGGTTTTTGATTGGGCACTTAATTTGGACTTTTCTCAAGAAGCTGACCAAATGCTCTACTAGGCTAGTTAAAATCAAGCCAGTACACAGCCAATATTCATAACTTCGAATACAAAAACGATACATGCATACAAATAGGATGAATAGATTCAATAGATCATAACTTTTACATAGATATGTTACATGGCATATGTAGCCTAAAACATATTCCAGTTATGTCACATATATATTCATAAGCATATTCCCATGAAGACTTATGGGGGACACCGTCACACATGGCTTGGAAGTCTTAGAGTTCTCTCCATATGCATGTCCCTATATGCCTTGCTGAGTCACAAGGTGTATCTGCCTTCTCTCAATGGGTCAATTGTATAGCTGATGGTCCTTAATGGGCCATCAAGCAGGCTAGGCAGTGCTGATGCCAAACTCTTTGGGGTGTCACCCAGAAGCATAGCACAAGTTTGAAATACAGACAGTCTAGAGCCAATACTTATAACTTTAAATACAAAAATGATACATGCATACAGACAGCATAATCATAACCAGCAAATCATAATCTTTTCATAAACAACAAGGAGTCTGGTGGCACCTTAAAGACTAACAGATTTATTTGGGCATAAGCTTTCACGAAAGCTTATGCCCAAATAAATCTGTTAGTCTTTAAGGTGCCACCAGACTCCTTGTTGTTTTTGTAGATACAGACTAACGCGGCTACCCCCGATACTTGAAACCTTTTCATAGACACCTTACTTGACCTCCTTTGTACAAGATTTGGTGCCACTATAGGACCTTGGTTGCAACAATGATCTATACGGTCACAGTTCATGTCAATAACTTCCCACCCTCTCAACTCCGAGTGTGACAGAAAGGCAAGGGCAAGACATGCTGCTGGCCAACGGCTCGGATCTCTCAACCCTATGGACCAAGGGTGTTTGTCTAAAATATCGGCTCTGGTTCAAACAGGAATGAACCCAGGGCCGTCCTAGGGCCTGGGCCATACGGGAGCGGGGCCGGGGGGATGTCGGGATGAGCCCAACCGGCCTTTCTGGCCTTGGCATTTATCTTAACAGTAGGGGGCACCTTTCCTACAAGCTACCTCTCTTCACGGCCACATGTAGGCTCATCTTTGGGAGCCATTTCCCCTTGTTCTCCCGTCGTCTAGGGCTGAGAGTGCGCCCCTCCCCCGCCATATAGGGCTGTGTTTACTGCCCCTCCCCTACCATATAGGGCTGTGTTTACTCCCCCTCCCCCACCATGTAGGGCTGTGTTTACTGCCCCTCCCCCACCATTTGGGCTGCGTTTACTGCCCCTCCCCCACCATTTGGGCTGCGTTTACTTCCCCCTCTCCCTCCCTAAGGGGGGGGGGACACAACTAACTGCCACTTTGGGCTTGGGACAGACCATTTTTCCCCTGGGGGGGGGGGGAGATGGAGAATTATCCCGGACTCAGGCTTTTTAACCCCTCAGACTGAAAAGGAGCCATTCACATGACAGATGTGTGTGTGTGGGGCGTGGGGGGGGCGGTATTATTATACATTTCCTGACAGGGAAAAATACATCCAATGCACTTGCCCAGATAACTTAACCCCTGCACCCTCCTGCCTGTGAAATGGTCTCTTCCAAGGGAGAGAGAAGCCCCAAAGTGCCCAACTGATGGAACGAACCATTTCACTGAGGGGGGACAGGAGAAGGGAGATGAAATGGCAAAGAGTCATAACTGCCACTTTGGAAGGTCCCATTGTCTTTGGTGGGGAGGGGTCTGGCCAACTGCCATAACTGCTACTTTGGAATGTCCCATTGTCATTGATGGGGAGGGATCTAGCCAATTGCCATAACTGCCACTTTGGAAGGTCCCATTCTGCCTGTGGAGAGAGGTCTGGCCAACTGCCATAACTGCCACTTTGGAAGGTCCCATTCTGCCTGTGGAGAGAGGTCTGGCCAACTGCCATAACTGCCACTTTGGAAGGTCCCATTCTGCCTGTGGAGAGAGGTCTGGCCAACTGCCATAACTGCCACTTTGGAAGATCCCATTCTGCCTGGGGGGGAGGGGTCTGGCCAACTGCCCTAACTGCCACTTTGGAAGGTCCATGATCACTGGAGAGAGGATTCGGACACAATCACCGGAAATCCCTTTCAACAGGGCAACGGGGCACGACTGCACCCCCAGAAGCAGCCATTTAAAGGCTCATTCATTCACCGATTCAGTCATGCAAGATGGCTCCTTTCTCATGGCGCCGTTCCCATCGCTGTGCCGAGAAACAAAACCGCCTGAGACATATAAGCCTTAGTAAGGCTTTTGACACAGTCCCCCAGGACATGCGGGCCAGACAAAATTATAAGGCTGGCGCACAACTGGTTGAAAGACCATACTCAAAACGTAGTCATCAATGGTTCGCTGTCAAACTGGGAGGGCGTATCAAGACTCATAGACTTTAAGATCAGAAGGGACCATCATGACCATCTAGTCTGACCTCCTGCACTTCGCAGGCCACAGAACCTCACCCTGTGACGGAGCAGGGAGTGGGGCGGATTGACCGGGGAGTGTTGTGGGGGAGTTTTGCTGGGACAGTCTGCATTGGTGATGGGCTACCAGAGTGTGACTTCACTTGAGGGACGATACCTGAGCATGTAACCTGAACCCAGGAGGAGGGTTGGGGCCAGGTGACACCTTTTGCCCGGGAAACTGGACAAAGGCTGGAGGAGGAGCCAGGGGGAGGCTGGGGGAGACAGCTGGAGGGGGTTTCAGTTTGGAGCTGGCTGGGGAAATGGAGGGAACCCCAGGACTGGGGTCTAAGCTCCCTGCCCCCCAGAAGGACTTGACTGAGGGGTCCTGGTTGTACCTACAAGCTCTGTGTTGGACTGTGTTCCTGTCGTCCAATAAACCTTCCATTTTACTGGATGGCTGAGAGTCACGGTGAATCGCAGGAAGTGGGGTGCAGGGCCCTGACTCCCACACACTCCGTGACACACCCACTCCTGTAATAGACCCCTAGCCTCTGGCTGAGTCACTGACGTCCTCAAATCATGATTTAAAGACTTCAAGTTACAGAGAATCCGCCATTTACACTAGTTTAAACCTGCAAGTGACCCATGACCCACACTGCAGAGGAAGGCGAAAACCCTCAGGGTTTCTGCCAATCTGGCCCAGGGGAATATTCCTTCCTAACCCCAAATACAGTGAGCAGTTAGACCCTGAGCATGTGGGAAAGATCCACAAGCCAGACACCTGGGAAAGAACTTGCTGTGGTAACTCAGAGCCCTCCCCATCTAGTGTCCCATCACCAGCCATTGGATAAATTTTCTGCAACCAGTTGCAGATGGGCTACATGCCATCATAGACAGTCTCATTGTACCATCTCATCCATAAACGTATCAAGCTCAGTCTTGAAGCCAGTTTAATTTTTTGCCCCCACTGTTCCAGAACTTCACTCCTCTAATGGTTAGAAACCTTCATCTAATTTCAAGCCTAAACTTGTTGATGGCCAATTTATATCCATTTGTTCTTGTGCCCACATTGGTGCTTAACTTAAATAGCAACTTTCCCTTCCTGGTATTTATCCCTCTGATGTATTTATAGAGAGCAATCACATCTCCCCCCAGCCTTCGTTTGGTTAAGCTAAACAAGCCAAGCTCTTTGAGTCTCCTCTCGTAGGGTAGGTTTTCCATTCCTCGGATCATCCTAGTAGCCCTTCTCTGCACCTGTTCCAGTTTGAGTTAGTCTTTCATGAACATGGGAGCCCAGCACTGCACACAGTATTCCAGTATATACAGTGCCTTGTATAACGGTACTAACACTCCCTTGTCTCTAGTAGAAATATCTTGCCTGACGCATTAGGACTGCATTAGCCTTTTTCATGGCCGCATCACATTGGCGGCTCATAGTCTCTAGTGGGGTCAGTCCTGGGTTCAGACCTATCCAATATGTTCATTAATGACTTGGATAACGGACTGGAGCGGATACTTATAAAATGTGCAGGTGACACAAAGTTGGGAGGGGTTGCAAGCACTTTCAAGGACAGGATTAGGATTCAAAACGACCTCGCCAAATTGGAGAACTGGTCTGAAGTCAACAAGACAACATTCCATAAAGACAAGTGTGGTTCATGCTACGGAGCGTTGGTGGCGCTGCAGAGTTGGTAAAGCTGCCAGTGCTGCTATTCTCGGAGCTCCGGTGTTACCTGGATTAGCAGAGAGTGCCGTGTGACGGTTCTGCAGACCTCAATGTTATTCCTAAAGAAACCACAGGCTCGAGTTGGTGGCAAAGTCGCTCGGCCAGGTTTATTGTCAGCAAAGCACAGTCTGAGCCTGTCCAATGCCCTGGCACAGGGACACTAACATATGTATGTCCACAACAAAGTAAAGGCTTGGTCAACATAACAAGATGTTGTCCCCTTGGCTGCTACAAAGATGCCCCTCCTATGTCTTCTCCTTTTATACATCAATACAAACGAGTTATGTATTACACTCCAGATGTTATTCGTTACCACCCTTATACCTTGTACCTACTAGTTCAAAATAAACCATGCTCATCTATTATCCTGCCATCCCATCCTTATCTTATGAGGGCTCGGTGTATTCCTGTACAATCTCTTGGGAATTTGTATACATATTTACTTGAGAACTCTGGGTGGTTTTGTACCATCCTCTCCAGTCAGGAACAGGCTTACTTGGTTAGCCAAGCCAATACCTGGTGTGTTACCATACTGCCAAGGCCTACTCTGGTTTCCCATAGCTCAGAAAGGCAGCAGAGTGGCCCCCCCAAAAAGGAGCGGAAGTAAATCTACTCCCCAAAACAAGAGAGTGAGAAATCCTCAAAATCCTCTTGTGACTTAAACCTGGCCCCAGCACGGAGGGTCAGAAAAGCTTAAATCAGAGCCCAGAAACAGCAGAGGGATCAGACAAGAGAAGGAGAAAGACCCTGTCAGTGTCCTAAATGTGGGAAAAGGTTTGACTGGAGCTCAGACTTGATTACATACCAAAGGATTCACCAGGAGAGAAACCCTATAGATGTCCTGAATGTAGGAGAAGATTCAATGGGAGCTCAAAGCTTAGTGTCCATCAGAGAATCAACTCAGGGGCGCGCCCCTGAGGTCGTGAATGTGGGAAAAGAGTTGGTGGGAATTCAACGCCCACTAAGCACCTGAGAATCCACACAGGAGACCCTATCAGTGTGATGAGTGTGGGAGAGGATCCTGGGAGAGGATCCTGGGAAAGAAGAGTGAGCAGGGGGTGGGGTTTTGGGGAGAAGAGGTGGCATGGGAGTGGGTTCTCAGGGGAAGGAGCGATGTGAGGGTGGGGCCTTGGGGAAAAGGGCGGTGTGAGGGCGGGTCCTCGGGGGCAATGGGTGGCATCAGGACGGGGCCTTGGGGAGAAGGGGCGGGGCCTCAGGGAGAAGGGGCGGGGCCTCAGGGAGAAGGGGCGGTGCAAGGGCAGAGTGACGGGTCAGTCACCAGTGGCCCTCACACTTTTAGGGAATTTCCACTGCACCTGGTCAGACCAATGGTCCATCTAGCACAGTTTCCTGTCTTCCAACAATGGCCAGTGCCAGATGCTTCAGAGGGAATGAACAGAAAAGGGAAATTATCAAGTAATCCATTCCTTGTCATCCAGTCCCAGCTTCTGGCAGTCAGAGGTTTAGGGACACCTGGAGCATGGCCTTGCATCCCTAACTATCTTGGCTAATAGTCAATGATGGACCTATCCTCCATGAAGAGAGACCCCAACAATCCCCTGAATGTGGGAGATGTCAGACCTTGGTAGCCAAGGATAAAAGACATCAGGTGTATTTAGGGCATAGAGGTGAAATACAAGTATTAATTCATACTGTAACACAGGGCCTACAGGCCTTAGGTTTGTAAGATATTTAGCTTTGAGAAACAAGTCTTAAAGCCTAAAGACGTGACATAAGCCACTACCCAGTAAGCAGGGCATAATTTGTGCCAGGGCTTGCCAGAGCTGAGCCCCGGTGCCTCTGCACTTTGTGCATCAGTTATTAATGTAAAAAAATCGCTCGAGCCCCGGCACCTCTTTCATTACAAATTAAGCACTGCCAATAAGTGACCCTAGAGCATAAGTTGTCGCAAGATAGCAATGACCCTAGATCACATGATGTCATAAGGTAGAATATTGCATTCAGTAAGTGTTCAACTGCTGATATTTAGGAAACTTATATTGCAATGTACCCATTAAAGATAGTTAGAGTATTTGGGGGATTTTTGCAGACTCAGGGGGCCAGCAGCAATCTGCAAAGCACAAGTTGTTATGGTGACTGAGTGACATAAAGGTCAGTGAGTATAAGAGAAACGAACCAATTAGTAGCCTATGAAAAATGGAGCAGCCCACAAGTCGTGGGGTGGGGAAGCTCAAAAAAGAAAAAGGGGTCAAAAACCTTCATAAATATGTGTGAATTCCAGTGAGCACAGTATAGAAGCGGTGTTCCGGCCTGCGTGCCTTGGGAGACACCAGGATGACAACCACTGGTGGTGATGAAGATGAGGAGGATGAGACACGTTGGGCTTTTCTGCAAGGATAGGCGTGCAGAATGCAAAGGCGAGATGCTCCACTGCAGTGTGCGTATTGTGGTTTGGTTGGCTGATAAAACTCCTGATTACAGAAAGACCGCCGTGGACTATCGATACTCTCTCTACTGTAGTGAAGCTTGGAGCTGAACGCTCACAGATTAAAGTAGGTGCAAACCCTCGCCCGGGGGTGGGTGATTAGTTAAAGCAGCAGTTCTCAAACTCTGGGACGGGCCTACCGAGGGAGGTGTGGGAGTGTGGCAAGGGAGGCGTGAGCTGTGTGCCTTTTTTTTTATTTGAAGAGCTCTGGCTGTCAGCCCCGGGTGGCTGGAGCTCGTGCAGAAGGGCCGTGCACACCCAAGAGGCAGGATAAAGGCGACAGCTGGAGCCCCACCACCAGGGCTTGGGCTCCCCCCCCCAGCCAATCCTTCACCGGGAAGTGGCTTGGGCTCGGGGTCTCCTTCCCCCCCTCCCCACTGGGAGGCAGCCCGGGCCTGGGCTCTCCTTCCCGTCTCCCTCCCTCATCAGCTGGCTGTCAGCCCCAGGGTGGCAGCAACAGCACAGAAGTAAGGGTGGCCATCGGCACTAAGTCTGCTGTAAAAAGTGATACTGACAAATATAACTTTTCACATGGCCTCCCTTACTTCTGCGCTGCTCCTGGCGGCAGCGCTGCCTTTAGAGCTCGGCACCTGGCCAGCAGCCGCTGCTCTCCGCTCTGTCTTCAGAGCTGGGTAGTGGTATATATACTTGGGGGAAGTGGGTAAACGACTACAGACACAAAGAAGGGGGGACCCGATCAAATAAGTTTGAGAACCACTGAGTTAAAGTAACCCATGACTATAGCTAAGGCTACCCCCTATCATGCATCAGAGAGTCCATGCACGAGAGAGACCCTATCAATGTGCTGAGTGTGGGAAAGGCTTCAGTCCACGCTTGAAGCTTATCCCCTATCAGCGAGTCCACCCAGGAGATAAATCCCACCCCTGGAGCTCAAATCTAGCAAGACACAGAGGCTCCAGGTCGGCTAGAGACCGAGGCAGACCAGACGTGTTTGTCAACCCTTTTGCACTTCAGACTGTTTTTCATTATAGGCATTTCTCTTTTTACATGGCCTCTGTATGTAGATATGCTGGTATGACCACCATGAGCCCAGCTTTTACTGAAGCTCTCACATGACATTACTGATGGATAAATGCTATGAAAGCAGTGTGCTAGGTGTAAGGAGTTTGACAGGCCTCTTGGGAGTTAACTGTGAACTCTTGGTAGTTGGCATTGAGAGGTTCTTTAGAGTTACTTAAGTAAAGTTTTCATTTTAACAACATCTCTTGTTCCCTGTCTCTTTAGCTGGAGAGTTTTTCTTAGAAAGAAACTCCCCCTTTCTGACTGTCTCTTGGGTAATAATTTGCCAATATTTAAGAGGGAGGGGGGTTAACCATAGGAACAGCTTGCCGAGGGGCGTGGTGACTTCTCCATCACTTGGAGTCCATCACATTGAGACTGGAAGTCTCTTTCTAAGAGAGAAACTCTTCACGCCGCAGCTCTTGGCTGGATGTAGGAAGGGCTCCGGGTGTCAGGCCTGGAGCGTGCAGGACGTGAGGCGAGATGGGTCAGAACTGTCCCCTTCTGAGTGTAGAACGTGTGACCGTTGCCTCGGTTCATCGTGGGTCTCCATCGCCCTTGCAGCCCATTCCCAACTGAGCATTCCATTTCATGGCTCAAATCTCCTCTCTGCAGGGACCTCGGAGCCATGAAGCGGGGGAACCAGACCAGCGTCTCCGGGTTCATGCTGCTGGGTCTCTCAGACCGGCCGGAGCTTTGACACCTCCTCTTCCTCTCCATGTGCCTCCTGACACTGCTGGGGAACCTGCGCATTGCCCTGCTGATCCGCTCTGACTCCTTGTGACGTTATGAGTGTAATATAATATCTCATTGAAAGGTGACACAGGGCCAGAAAGGATTAATTAACTCTCAGACTGACCTGATCCATGGCCGAACTTTAAAGACTTGTTAGGAAGATCTGTAAATGAATAGAACTTTGAAATGCAGCCCGCATTGTTAGAGATAGAAGGGTAGATGTTTGCTCAGGTCTTGTGATGTAAGCAAACAAGTCTTGTCTATTACTATTACCCTTATGTTCTTATGTTCATGGCTTTGATTCAAAGATCAAAAAAGGAGTATTAACATTTAGGAAGACACTTGAGTGAAATCGTATTATTGTCTATATGTCTCTTTGAAGGTTGTGGTAACCTGTATCTGAACTGTTTAATGGATAAATTATCCTGTGCTAATTGCCAGGAAGTTTGGGAGACAGCAAGTTAAGCCTATTGTTTTCTCAGGCCAAGAGGCTGTTGAAAATGTATAAAAACCCTGGGACATGATCCTTCTTCATCTCAGATCTGCTTTGGGTTTCAAGAAGGGGAAACCATAAACCATAAGAATTGAGATCCCCAGTCACTGATTGGCGTCACCCTGAATATGGACATTGAACTATAACCTATGGACTATTTCTAAAAGAACTTTTGGCAACTACAAACTCACCATCTCTGCTCTGTATCTGGACCTCAAGAAATTGAACTCAAGTCTGTATGTATATTGATCTTTCAACTAACTCTCTCTCTCTTTTTTAATAAATTTTAGTTTAGTTAATAAGAATTGGCTATAAGCGTGTATTTTGGGTAAGATCTAATTTATCATTTGACCTGGGTCTGGGGCTTGGTCCTTTGGGATCAGGAGAACCTTTTTTCTTTTACTGGGGTATTGGTTTTCATAACCATTCGTCCCCATAACGAATGGCCCTGGTGGTGATACTGGGAAATTGGAACGTCTAAGGGAATTGTTTGTGCGACTTATGGTTAGCAAGTGTGGTAAAACCAAAGTCCTCTCTGTTCGGCTGGTTTGGTGCCTTAATAATAAAGGACACCCAGCCTTTGGCTGTGACTGCCCCACTCTAAGCAATTTGTCCTGCTGGCCTCCATGTGGTCGTCTGCTGAGCTACGCTGCGCTCATGAGCTGTGACCAGTGCTGGTACCTGGTGGGTGTCTCCTGGCTGATCGCCATCCTCCACTCCCTGCTCATGGCCCATCTGTCCTTCTGCGCCTCCTGGGAGGTTCCTCACTTCTGTGACATCCAGGAGCTGCTGGCACTCTCCCGCTCCGACACCTCCATGCAGCACCTGCTGATCCTCACCAAAGGCGCCTGCATGAGCCTCACCCCTTTGGCCTGTATCCTGCTCTCCTATGCCTGCATTATCACAGCCATACTCAGGGTCCTGTATTCCCAGGGCAAGCACAAAGCCTTTTCCATCTGCAGTTCCCACCGGGCCACAGTCACCGAACAAGCCCGGAGTTCGGTAGCTGCCATTGTGTGCCAGGACATTGGCCACGGGATGAGCCCCGCGTTCGGTAGCCACCGTTGTGTGCCAGGACGTTGGCCGCGGGACGAGCCCCGCGTTCGGTAGCCGCCGTTGTGTGCCAGGACGTTGGCCACGGGACGAGCCCCGCGTTCGGTAGCCGCCGTTGTGTGTCAGGACGTTGGCCGTGGGACGAGCCCCGCGTTCGGTAGCCGCCGTTGTGTGCCAGGACGTTGGACGCGGGACGAGCCCCGCGTTCGGTAGCCGCCATTGTGTGCCAGGACGTTGGACGCGGGACGAGCCCCGCGTTCGGTAGCTGCTGTTGTGTGTCAGGACATTGGACGCGGGACGAGCCCCGCGTTCGGTAGCTGCCGTTGTGTGTCAGGACGTGAGGTGCGGGACAGGAGGAGCCAGCGAAGATTCAGGCCAAGGATCCTGCTCTGGCCCAAGCAGTGCCATGCTCTGAGGCTGGGAACGGGCTGATCTTCATCCCTGTCAGTGAGTTTCCTTGGTGTTGAATTGCGGCGTCATTAATCATGGCGGCCATTTTGTCCCCAGTAAACCCAGTGATTCTCCCCTCTCCCAGGCTGCTTTCTCAGGGACAGGGGTGGGAGCGACACCCGCGGGGAAGAACCCATTTCCCACAATTGATGAATGAATGAGGTTTAAACGGCAGGCCCCAGGGGACGATTGTGCTCCATTGTCCTGTCGAAGGGGGAATCCCCTCCCCCTAAATGACCCCTAAATCCCCCCCGCCTGCTCCAATGGAGCCAGGACAGACAGGTCCCATCAGCCCCACTCCCACCACACACGGAGGGGTGGATGTGCCCCCTGGTCAGGGCTGCGCAGCTCCCCCTGAGGGGCTGTTGGGGGTGGGGGAGGGGCCTGGTCAGAGGCCATAACTGCCACTTTGGAAGGTCCCATTCTCCCTGGGCGGAGGGGCCTGGCCAACTGCCATAACTGCCACTTTGGAAGGTTCCATTCTCATTTTGGCTGGCACCATCGGTACTGCAAAAATTGTAATTATTCCCCCCAGAGACCAAGGAAAATGTATTAAATTTGAGCTGTGGATATTCCCCCTCCCCCCCATAGTGAAATCGTTCATCCTGGTCATTGTGAACTTTGGTGCTTTTATCTTCCCTGGAAGGAACCATTTTGATGGGGGGGGAGTTCTTTTAATATCGGGGGGAGGCCATT
Source organism: Emys orbicularis (assembly GCF_028017835.1). Taxonomy (NCBI): domain Eukaryota; kingdom Metazoa; phylum Chordata; order Testudines; family Emydidae; genus Emys; species Emys orbicularis. The sequence goes on from NW_027045151.1 coordinate 108,393, forward strand.
GGATTTATTTTCTCTGCCAGGAAATTTACAATAAAAGCCCCCTCCCCTCACATGATTGTCTCCTTTTAGATCTGGGGGGTTAAAAATCCCAAATCCGGAGGCCTAGAGTGGTAGTTGCTTGTTACTCTCCCCTGCAGATAGAGAGGGGGAGGGGGAGTAAATCCAGCCCCTTGTGGCAGGGGAGGGGGAGTAAATCCAGCCCCATGTGGTGCGGGAGGGGGAGTAAATCCAGCCCCATGTGGCGCGGGAATGACTCCCACAAGATCAAGCTACGTGTGTCCATGAAGCGAGGTAGCTCATCGAAAACATGCCACCTATAGGGTTGTACATTTTGGTTGGCAGTATTCCTGGAGATTTCATCACATGACATCATCTTTAATTAAAGATCCATCTTTAATTAGTGGAGACTCCGGGGCAATCCTGGAGTGTTGGCCATCCTCACCACCTGCTGTTAACGTAGATACCAAAGCCAGAAGAGCCCATTGGGATCATCCAATCTGAACCAACCCATAGATCCCAGACCCTAGGACAGCCCTGGATTCTTTGGAGTTGGGAGAGTTTCGAGATCATCCATCGATTCCACACTGGGATCATCTACTGGGACCCCCCCGTCACAGGCCAGAGAAAGGTCCCGAGACAATTCCTAGAGCAGATCTCCTACAGAAACACCCCAGCTTGATTGAAAAATTGTGAGGGGTGGAAAATCCACCATGACCCTTGGTCAATTGTCCCGATGGTTAATTCCCCTCATCGTTAAAAATGTACCTCTTATTTCCTGTCTGAACATGTCTAGCTTCACCGTCCAGCCATTGGATCGGGTTAGACCTTCCTCTGCTAGAGTGAAGAGCCTGTTAGTAAATATTTATCCCCCATGTTGGTACTTATAGACTGTGGTCGCACCAGGGCCAATTACAGGGGAACTAGACCCAATCTCCAGTTACTCCAGAGTCCCCTGTTTATCCATCTAACATAGGAATACACGGCACAGGCACATCCGGCCCCACCCAGGTGTCCTTGTGTTCCTGTCTCCAACTCATCCCCTGGTGTGTTCATTACTGATAATGAAGCCACACCGCTCTGGGCATCGTTAGGCGCTGGTGCCCTCGGGGATGGGAGCTGGGGATGGAGGCGGAGCGGCTGCTGAGTTGCGGTGGCAGTTTGTGGTAATTAACAGGACGTTTGTCCCATGATATCTCCAAGGGGGCGCATTCAGAGATTCAGCCCTGGGTGCGAGCCCAGAGTGTTAGGATATAGATAGGCCTGTCCGTAAAGGCCTATACTTTAAGAATTTAGGTCTAGGTTTATCATTTAGCTAGTTCTAGAGGTATAAAAGAAAAAATCCAAATCACTGTCTGCCTGAATAGGGCCTTTTCTCACTGTGACAGTCTGAGGCCTTTGGCTACGCAGCAGAGGCAGCCATAAGCTGGGAAGTGTATGGTCCCATCCTTACAGTCCACTAGTCACATTGAAATAAGGTGCTATGGGGCCGTTAGGAATACAGTCCTGTCCTGATAATGCCCATCACCTCCAGAGAAAGGGAAGAGCCTAGAAGATTTAAAGAAAACGTAGTTTGATAACGTCCTGTCTGGCAAGAACTCACTTATCCATAGCAGGGGTGTGAAATCCTCATTTCTTTGTTGTTCTATCACTGTAGTCTCCACTGCAGAACTGGAATTAATTTGCAAAATGGACACCATTAAATTAGGCTTGAATAAAGACTGGGAGTGGATGAGTCATTACACAAACTAAACTATTTCCCCATGCTAATTTCCCCCCACTGTTACTCACACCTTCTTGTCAACTGTTGGAAATGGGCCATCCTGATTATCACTACAAAAGTTTTTTTCTCCTGCTGATAATAGCCCACCTTAATCAATTAGTCTCATTAGAGTTGGTATGGCAACACCCATTTTTTCATGTTCTCTGTATATATATCTTCCTACTGTATTTTCCACTACATGCATCCGATGAAGTGGGCTTTAGCCCACGAAAGCTTATGCCCAAATAAATTTGTTAGTCTCTAAGGTGCCACAAGTACTCCTCGTTCTTTTCACTTCCCTATTGTTTGTCTGTATAATCTCTGTCTGGTTCTGTGATTGTTTCTGTCTGCAATTTTGTTGGGTGTAAACCAATTAAGGTGGTGGGATATAATTGGTTAGATAATCATGTTACAATATGTTAGGATTGGTTAGTTAAATTTCAGTAAAATGATTGGTTAAGGTATGGCTAAGCAGAACGCAAGTTTTACTAGATAGTCTGCAGTCAATCAGGAAGTAAGGAGGGAATGGGAACAGGGAATGGGGAGGGGGAATTGGAATCATGTTTTGCTAAGAGGGTGGATGGGAACAGGGACACAGGCCAGGCTCTGTGGTGTCAGAGCTGGGAAGGGGGACACTGAGGAAGGAAACTGGAATCATTGCTTGCTGGAAGTTCACCCCAATAAACATTGAATTGTTTGCACCTTCAGACTTCGGGTATTGTTGCTCTGTTCATGCGAGAAGGACCCGGGAAGTAAGCGGGTGAAGGAATAAGCCCTTTAACAGCCCAGAGCTCTGTGAGATGCTTGGAGTCATTTAGGACCCCCCGATTATGGTGCACAGAGGTTAGGGTGCAATCCCAGATCCCTGTGTCCAATTCCAGGGGGACTCGCCCCTCAGCGATGTGTGGAGGAGAACAGCTGATTCCAAAGGATTAGGAGAAGGTGAGGCTGGGCCGTGTCCCGTCCAGAGCCCCCTTCTAGGGACCGAGCGTTTAAGGGGCCGTGAAGTGCAGAGACAGGACGGGGCCACTGGCTGCAGCACTCTTTGCCTGAGGATGTTGCCAGGGCCAGGGTTCAAAAAGGAACTAGATCAGTTCGTGGAGGATAGGTCCATCATAGCCAGGCTGGGCAGGGATGGTGTCCCGAGTCTCTGTTTGCCAGAGGCTGGGAATGGGCGACAGGGGATGGATCACTTGATGATTCCCTGTTCTGTTCATTCCCTCTGGGGCACCTGGCATGGGCCACTGTCGGAAAACAGGATACTGGGCTAGATGGACCTTTGGTCTGACCCTGTCTGGCCACTCTTATGTTCTTATGTACTTAGACCTGGGCTACTCTAAGAAGTTGGTCGACCCAGCAATGTCGCTCCAGGATGTGAAAAAGCCACACCCCGGAGAGATGTGTACGCAGCACTGGGTTGATGGAAGAAATACTCCGTAAGACCTAGCTACCGCCTCCTTGGGAGGTGCATTACCTTCGCCCACCCATCGGAGTAGGTTGCGTCTACACTGAAGCACTACACCAATGCCGTGGCAGACCTTAAGCAGCCATCTTGACCCATCTCCCCTTCCCTTGGCCACCCCTCCTCCAGCCCCTTCCTCAGCCCCCCCAGATGCGGCGCCCGCCCAGGAGCCACATGGCCAGGGCCGCCTTGACGTCGGCGTTGCGCAGGCTGTAGATGGCGGGGTTGAGGGTGGGGATGACGAAGGTATAGAAGGCAGCGGCCATCTTGTCGGCCTGGGGAGCGTAGCTGCCTTCAGGTCGCAGGTACATGAAGATGAGGGTCCCGTAGAGGACGGCCACAGCTGCCAGGTGGGAGCTGCAGGTGGAGGCAGCCCGGCGCAAGCCCGCCCGCCCCACGGCCCCGAGGATGAGCCCGTAGGAGGCCAGGATGGCCAGCAGGGTGACGCTCTGGATGGCTCCACAGATGGCCAGCAGCAGGGCCTGGTTGAGGCTGGTGTCGGCGCAGGCCAGCTCCAGCACAGGTGGGATGTCACAGAAGAAGCTGTTGACGGCGCGGCCACGGCAGAAGGGAAGGCGGAAGGCCAGGCCGGAGTGTACAGCCCCGCTGGCCGCCCCGGCCGCATAGGAGCCCAGCACCAGCCCACGGCAGAGGCGGGGCGGCACGGCGGCCTGGTAGTGCAGCGGGCGGCAGACGGCGGCGTAGCGGTCGTAGGCCATGATGGCCAGCAGGCAACATTCGGCGTCCGCAGCAGCGGCAAAGAGGAACATCTGGAGGGCGCAGGCCGGGCCGGGGAGGGCGACCTGGCCGGCCAGCAGACCCCACAGCATGATGGGGCCCACGGCACAGCAGGAGCAGAGGTCCAGCAGCGCCAAGTGGCTGAGGAAGTAGTACATGGGGGTGTGGAGGGAGCGCTCGACCCAGATCAGAACCGCCAGGCCCAGGTTCCCCGCCAGGCCCAGCAGAAAGATGGGCAGCGCGAGCGAGAAGAGGAGCAGACTTAGGTCTCGACGGGAGGGGAAGCCCACAAGGAGGAAGTCGGTAACCTCTGTCCGGTTTGGCCCGGCCATGGGGGGGCACGGATCTGTGGGGAGAGAGCGTGGGTGAGAGCCTGCCCCTCTGCCAGTGCCCTCAGCCCAGGCTGGGGCTGGCACTGCCTTCTCCTAGTGTCAAGGGTCTGGTGTTCGGGAAGGGCTGGTCTGGTGCAGAGATGCAGCCACCTCTGGAGCGAGGCAGCTGGGGAACAGCCGCACATAACGCCACACAACAGTTTAGACTATGAAGCAAAGAATAAGCCAACATCCACACACATCTTTAGGGACGTTAGCAAGCGAAAGACGTTGGTGAGGAAAGCGGGGTTCACGGGGTTCCTTTTGGAAAGAAGGGGCGGTGATTTAAATCTGCAGGCGCTACTGAGCTGGGGGGAGCGATGCCTGGGGCAGGGGGATGACAGAGGGACCCGGAGACAGCGTGGCAATGTGATGTGGGCAGACAGCAGGTCGGGCACTTGGGACTCCTGGGTTCTATTCGCAGCTCCACTACTGACCAGCTGGGTTACGCTGGGCAAGTTACTGCCCAGCTCTAGGGCTCTGCTTCCCCCGGTGCATTCAGACTGGGAGCTCTCGAGGGCAGAGCCAGACTCTCCCTGTGTGTCTGGGCAGCGCCTGGCACGACAGGGGGCCCTGATCTCGGTCGGGGTCTGGGCAGCACCCGGCACAAGGGGGGGGCCTGATCTCGGCAGCGCTCAGTGTCAGCCTCCCCACTGCGATTTCATCTGCAGCCTCCTACCGGGACCATAATAAACATCCTAATGAAGATGGGACGGGGACACCTCGACAGGGTTGGTGGCTGAGAGCCCCAAGGGCTGGGTGCGATGATCGGTGGTTGCATATTTGGGGCAGAGAAGAGAGGGGGACGGTCCAGACAGCTTTGGGAAGCCCGCCCTCCTGCTCTGAACACTGATCCCTCCATCCCAGATGGAACTGCGCATGAGGCCGGGGGTTTGGGGAGGAGCCCCAGGCCTGGGAAAGGAGGGAAGACCTAGCAGGAGGGGCCGTGGCTGAGAGGTACCGAGGGGGACGGGGTAACCAGATCGGGGGGATCCTCCGAGCAGGGCAGGGATTAGAAAGGGGGACACTGAAGAGAAGGAAGGAAAATTGCCTCCCGCTGAGAGATAGAGGGACTGGGATGGGCTGGGAGCCCTTTATGGGCAAAGCATGGAGGGATTCACCCCTGAGAACCCAGAAGTCCTGGCTTCCAGCCCCACCCCGCTCTAACCCACCAGATCCCACTTCCTGCCCAGAGATGAGGAAAGAATCCAGGAGTCCTGGCCCCCAGCCCCACCTGCTCTAACCCACTGGACCCCACTCCCCTCCCCTCCCCAAGCCAGGGAGAGAACCCAGGAGTCCTGGCTCCCAGCCCCCCCTGCTCTAACCACCAGACCCCACTCGCCTCCCAGAGCTGGGGAGAGAACGCAGGAGTCCTGGCTCCCAGCCCCCCTGCTCTAACCCACCAGAACCCACTCCCCTCCCGGAGCCCGGGACAGAACCCAGGAGTCCTGGCTCCCAGCCCCCCCATGCTCTAACCACTAGCCCCCACTCCCCTCCCAGAGCCGGGGAGAGAACCCAGGAGTCCTGGCTCCCAGCCCCCCCTGCTCTGATCCACCAGCCCCCGCTCCCCTCCCAGAGCTGGGGAGAGAACCCAGGAGTCCTGGCTCCCAGCCCCCCCTGCTCTAACCCACCAGAACCCACTCCCCTCCCAGAGCTGGGGACAGAACCCAGGCATACTGGCTCCCACTGACTGTGGCTGGATAGCCCCCTAACCAGAGGTGGTCTCAGCCAGGAAGGAGGTGATGGGGGTCAGTGCAGAGGGGGTGTCCCTACCCAGGAAAGGCCCCGTGTCCCGTCCCTGCCCCACGGCACCCGCCCTACCTGGGCAGCGGCAGGGTCTGCGTCTCTCTCGGTGCTGGTGCCCGCTGCTTTCCACCCGGGCGGCGCTGGGGCTTTTATGGCCCCTTTCCCCAGCATCCACGAGTCCTCCCCTGGCACCGACTCCCAGGGCTCCTGCCTGAGCCAATCTCCACCGTGACAGCCGGGCCCCGCAGATGGAGGGGCTGGGCGCTCGTCACCCCCGGCTCCTGCCCGCAGGGAGTCAGACGCAGCTGGCTAATCGCACGGGAAATTGGCGCCCGGGGCGGGGGGGCTGCTGGGCCACAGCTACACACACACACACACACACACACACACACACACACACACACACACACCATGGAGTGCTCCCAGTAACCCGCATTAGAGCAGGGCCAGCCTCGGAGCTTCTGCCCTGCTGCCAGTCCCTGCGTGGCACCGAGGGCTGGTCCCTTTGCACCTAGTGCGGTATGAGGGAGATGCCATCACTTCCATGGCTGGGTGCCTGGGCTTCGTTAGACCCCAATCCCTTCAGAGAGCTGAGGAAAGAACCCAGGAGTCCTGGCTCCTAGCCCCCCCAGCTCCCAGCCCCCCGTTCTCACCCACCAGACCCCACTCCCCTCCCAGAGCCAAGGAGAGAACCCAGGAGTCCTGGCTCCCAGCCCCTCTGCTCTAACCACTGGACCCCACTGCCCTCCCTGAGAACTGTCGAGAACCCAGGAGTCCTGGCTCCCAGCCCCCTCAACTCTGACCCCTCCCCAAGCTGGGTTCTCACTTAGGGGATTATTTCTCCAGTCTCAGAGGGGCCCCGATAACAGCTGCATTGAGCCCCATTGCCTTGTGCATGCGTGAGGAGGTACTGGAAACCCAGCCTGCCCTAGACACCGGAGTGTGGATTTACCCGGCCGATCAGCTGGATGCCCGGCGGAGAGAAAGAAACGTACATTCACAGCCCTTGAGTGCCATGGGGAGCAGGCGGGGAGACATTGTCCAGCCTCCAGGAATCCTTCCTGGCTCTTGAGGCAGAGACAATGGACTTTGGGGGATACACAAGGAGCAAAATGACCCTCCTTGATCGATGTAGGGGCCGGCACCCTCTGGGCCTGTTCAGTCCCCCGGCCTGGAGGGCTGGGGTTGCCGGGAACTTGACGTAAGGCAGAAAATTGGTTGGGGTAAGATAGAGAGACACGGTGGGACTGACGCAGCTCCAGCAACGCCACGTACAACAGTCGGCAAAGCTAGACAATGGGGGACCGATGCGACTGCAACAACACTTCATACAACAACCAGAAAACATAGACAAAGTGAGGCTGACATGGCTCCAATTCTGCTGTATACAATCGGCAAAGAAAGAAGGTGCAACTGACATGGCTCCAACAACACTACCTACAACAATCGGCAAAGATAGATAAGATGGAATGGACACATCTCCAACAACACCGCCTTAAACACTCAGCAAAGTAGCCCCGTGCGACAATGTCGTGTCCATCACTAGAAAAGTGCGGTTTGGTGCCTTTTCCTCTGGCTCCGCAAAACTTAAACTCGGCTCTTCGTTGCCATGCTCAGCGTTGGATTTGCTAGAACCTGGCTCCATGCTGGGGCGTTGGAGTCGGGCGCGAGGCTCAGCTGAGCAAACAGGCTGGGGCGGGACGGGACACAGCCCAGGGACGGCTCTGGGGTTGCCGGGGGCGGGGGGTCACCCGGAAGGCAAGGGAAAGGCCAGCGGCGTCTCTGGGGGGTTGCCGGTGAGGCGGACAGGCCAGCATGGCAGGGAACTGATTTCCAGCCATGCTCGCTCTTGTGGAGGCAGAGGGCGAGGTGGCTGCTTGTGACCCTGGGCGCCCTGACAAGAACATCTCAGTGCTGGAAGTGCTCAGAACGGAAGTGGGGGGCCCCCCATTACCCCCACAGCAGCCCATCCCCCTGCCCAGCAGTTAGTTCTGCCTCCCAGCCCTGAAATGAAGCCTGGACCCCACTAATTCTGCCCCCTCCAGTACCCCATCAATTGTGTCCCCCAACAATTCTACTATTTCAAGCCCCCCACCAATTCTGCCCCCAGCAGCCCCCAACCAGCTGGGGGTGGAGGCGGAGTGGCTGACGGGCTGAGGTGGGAGTTTGTGGTAATTAACAGGACGTTTGTCCCACAAGCTCTCCAAGCCGGGCATTGTCCAGGGGACGGAGTTCGGAGATTCGCCCCCGGGTGCAAGCCCAGAGCTCTGCGAGATGCTTAGAGCCGTTATGCGCCTCCCAATTATGGTGCCCAGAGGTTGGGGTGCAATCCCCAGATCGCTGGGTCCAATTCTAGGGGGACTCCCCCCCTCCAGCGATGTGTGGAGGAGCCCATCCCATCCCAAAGGGTTAGGAGAAGGTGCGGACGGGCCGTGTCCCATCCAGAGCCCCCTTCCGAGGGGCCGAGTGTGTAAGGGGCCGTGAAGTGCAGAGACAGGACGGGGCTACTGGCCGTTAGGGTCTCACATTGTCACTGACGGACTGAGAACAACCCTCGTTGTCTCCAGGAACGGCTGTTGGATTTTGGACTGGATGGGAGCTGGCATCCCCTATGGGAGGAAGGCCCCCTGTCCCAAGAGCTAGGCATCTAGACAGAGGATTCTCTGGACCAGCTCCAAGCGCCAACCAGCAGTGGCTGATCTCCGGTGCTTCAGAGGAAGGCAGGGGAAAAAAGAGATTAGAAATATAGAATCATAGAAACGTTGGGCTGGAAAGGACCTCGAGACGTCATCAAGTCCAGCCCCCGGTGCCGTGGCAGGACCAAATAAACCTAGACCATCCCTGACAGGTGTTTCTCCGACCTCTTCTTAGAAACCGCCAATGACCAGAGATCCCACAACCTCCCTTGGAAGCCGGTTCCGGAGTTTAACTACCCTCAGAGTTAAAAAGTTTTTCCTAACCTCGAACCTAATCCCCCCCCGGCTGCAGATCAAACCCTTTACTTCTTGTCCTGCCTTCAGCAAACGCGGAGAACAACTGATTCCCCGGTCTCATTATAACAGTCTGGAACAAATGTGGAGACTGTTCTTCTTTTCTCAGGACTAAACATGTCCTGAGTTTTTAACCATTCCTCCTAGGTCAGGTTTTCGAAACCTTTCCTCCTTCCTGTCTCTCGCCTCTGGACTCTCTCCAGTTTGACCACATCTGTCTTGAAGTGCAGTGCCCAGAACAGGACCATTTGATCTAGAATCAGAAATACAAGGGTTGATGAACATGGAGGTTTAAGACTGATAGTTGCGCTGGAGGCACAAAAGGGGGGAGTGTGGAAATGGAAAAAGGAATAAAGGGAATTTGGACGCAGACATCTCAGACATGGACACCCCACCCAGCACAGGCACAGGCCCGTCCGGTACTCGGACGCTGGCTTGTTCAAAGGGCCACAGCTTCTTGTCCAGTTTGTCCTCAATGATGTCCTCCATGACATCATTGAGCATGGGGGTCCAGCGGGAGAGCTGGTAGGTGGACTCCAGCCGCACCTTCCTCTCGGGTCACAGCTGCCCGCTCCCAGGCGTGAGAGAGATGCCCAGGAACTGCATGTTGTGGACGATGTTGCCCTGCTGCTGGATGTTGGCATACTGGATCAGTCTGATGAGGTTCCCCACGCCTATACCGTTCTTCAGGAAGATGTAGAGCAGGATGATGTGGATCTTGTCGTAGGCCTGCATGCTGGGATCCAGCAGGATGGGCACGATGATCTTCATGGGGTCCTTGATCATCTCCCCGGCCACGTCCGTCCCCATGGACAGCTTCTCCACTGTCCCTTTGAAGCGCCGCATGCAGTGCTCGGCCAGGTTCAGGTGCGTGGAGTACCTGGTCAGCTCTTTCTGGTACTGTGGCATCTTCTTCAGGATCTGGGACAGGTCCTCGATGTTGGCCTTGTCCATGGTCAGCCTCTTACTCTCACCGAAGGTGCGCAGCAGCTCGGTCACCTTCTTGGAGACGTCAGCGATGTGCAGGTGGCGTAACTGCACCTAGCGTTCGTCGTCTTCGTCCAGCCGCGCCACTTTCTCCCGCGAGTCGCTGATGCCCGTCGTCTTGTACTTGTAGGTGCCGTTCTCGATGCTGAGTAGGTCGTAGGCCATGGCCTGGTAGGTGAGCTCGTGCAGCAGTGCGGACACCAGGTCGAAGCTCCGATCCACCATCAGCAGCTGGGAGTGGGCTTTGTGCGCCAGGTGGAAGTTATCTTCATGGTCCTTCCTGTAGAGGATGGCTGGATACTCCTTCAGGGTTACACACAATGTGGCAATCTGCTCTGTCAGCATCTCCATCTGCTTGTTCTTTTCCAAAAAGCAGTAGGGGCTGAACCAGTTGTGGAAGGTCTATGGCCCGTCCAGGGAGTACACCTGACTCTCGAAGGGCAGGAAGGCCACGTTGATCTCCCTGAGGGTTTTGATGGCCTTGGTGATCCGTGACTTCCTCAGCTCGTTGAACAGAGGCTCAGGACAGGTGTTGATGAAGAAGATGTGAGTCGCCTTGTAGGTGAAGTGGGGGTGCCCTGGAAGTCATTGATCAGAGCCTGCACCGACTTCTCCACAGGGCTGAGCAGGAAGATGGCCTCCAGGCTGGGGCTTGGCTCCCGGCGCTTATTAATATCTTCCACGAGCGTGATGCCTTCGTCCACGATGTCGGACATCGTGCAGCACGACGAGAGGATGCGCATGCTGGGGTGGTCCATGATCAACACCTTCCATTCTCCTTCCTTCTTCACGCTGCGAATGACACCGCAGAGGATCTCTGGGTTAACTGTGCTCCAATAATAAGACCAGTGGCCTTTTCCAGTTGCTCTAATTTCTCATCATGTTGTTGGCCTTTGTAAATGTTCCAAATTGCTGCTGCACTATTGGCACCATCCCATAGGGATCACTAAGGTGTAAAGGCCTTGGCCACTGGGTTTCATAAGAGTATATGGTATTGTCTGTATTAGGGTGTGTTACAGGGGTGGTAGTGGTAGTGAGGATAATGGCGGGGGCAGTGGTCGTGGCAGCAAGGCGTCTTTGGTATTCGTCATCTGAAAGCCAATTAGGGAGGGCTATACATGCTGAAGGTACTTGTCCGAAAGCACAGAGCCCAGTCCCCGGAATAAACCCAAACCACCACTCAATACCACAGTCCCAAGCGCGGTTCCCACAAGTTCCTCCCTGCCAGGTTACGATACTCCGTCTCTTCCACCAGGGCCAATTCTTAATGTCTTTGTAGTCAAGAATCCCTGGACTTTGGCGGTTTCAGCGGAACGAACATACCTTCTTCTTCTTCTTTCCTGGAACAGTCGTGGTTCAGCATCATACAGAGCAGAGGTTACCAGCACGTCACCCTGTAATAACTGGGTTTCTCCAGCAGATGGTGAATGTATGGTGGTTCTGTTAGTGGACAAAGGAGAGGTTACCAGCACTTCATCTTGTCCTTTTCTCCTGCCGTCCAGAAGGAGGAAAAGAAGTACCAGAAGGAGGGACAGGCTGATCAGCAGGAAGAGGTGGAGGGGCCTTCTTTCAGTGAGACGCATAGGTCCAGGCAGTCAGTCCTTGGCACTTAACAGCGATGTTGGCAGTTAGCAGAACTTGGTAAGGGCCTTTCCAGTGTGGAGCCAGAGTGGTCTTTCGCTGATGGACCTTTATGTAGACCCAGTCTCCTGGTTCTAACGAATGACAGGGTTGCTTAGGATCTTTGGGTAGCGCTTCTTTTACCTGTGAATAAAGAGACCTAATACATTTCATTAGTGCCTGGCAGTAATTAAGCATTGTATCGTCCATCAAATGAATGTCCATCCGGGCAAGGGCCAGTGGAGGCGCAGCCGGTAGTCACAACGGGTGCCCTGTCAGGATCTCATGTGGGCTACGTCCAGTCTTTCAGTTGGGAGTGGCCCTCATGCTCATCAATGCTAATTGCAAGGCATTTGGCCATTTTAAGTTTGTTTCTGCACAAATCTTGGCCTGTTTGTTTTGTTTTTCAGAATCCCATTCTGACGTTTCCCTGTCCCGGCAGACTGCGTGTGGTGGGGACAGTGGAGGTTGTGTTGGATCTGCAAGGCTGCACATAACTCCTTTACAATCTGTCCAGTAAAATGAGTACCGCGATCACTGTTGATACTCACAGGTATGCCAAACCTTGGAATGAAATCCTTAAGCAAAATTTTCACAACAGACTTGGCGTCTGCCCTTCTGCAGGGGAAGGCTTCAACCCAGCTTGAAAAACATCAACTAATTCTAACACATACTCATAGTTACAACATTTGGACATTAGAATAAAATCAACCTGAATATTTACAAAAGGTCCCCAAGGGGTGTGCTGCTTTTCTAGCTTTAACTGCTTTTCCAATATTATGTTGCTGGCCCTCCTCCCTCAGTGAGTGTCCAGGAAAGGCAGATCAGCACTGTATGTGGCCAACACTGTTGCAAGCATCGCAAAGCATTTTGGGGAGGGTCAAAGGTGTGTGAGCGGAAAGTGGAAGTTTCCTTTGCAGTTACGAGAGGCTGGGGGGGGGGGGGGAGAGGGAAGAGGAGAAGAAGAAGAAAGGAGCAGAGAACGAATGAATTCAACACTGCAGCTGGCAAACTCAGTCCGAAGATAAGACGCTGGCTCCCGCCCAAGGACACTGCTCATAGCCGAGACTTGGCAGACAGCCGAGAAAGACGGGGGCTTGAATGTGCCCAAAAGAAATCCAGCTGCACAGGCCTGCAAAATAGCAAGGCCAATAGGAAGGAAAACAGCAGATCTAAGACTACAGAGATGGAAAACACCAACTACCAGGCAAATTAAAATTAGGTGCATACCAATCTCGTTAACTGCAGCAATCATCCCCCCTTTGCTCAGGTGTGCCATCCAGTGGTGCACGCGAGCCAAGAGGCGCAACCAGGCAGCCGTCCAGGGAGCGCCGAAGGTGATCAGGGTGTAAAGTGCACCCAGTAGCACCCCAAGAACATTTCTCAGCTCTTGGCACAGCTTCTGTCAGGTATATTAAAACCTCAGTATTTTCTGATAGTATCCAAACCACTGTGTATTCCCACTTGGATAAACCAAGTATCTGCATTTAGCTCTAAGGCTTCCATTTGGTTTTGAACGAGGCTGTCCTGTAGCAAACTAAACACAACCATTCTAGCCACAAGACAAAACACCACAAGGACACAGAACACAATTTCTATTGTGCCAGCAAAGGCATGGGATGTTGGCTCGCTCTTTAGCTGGCATTAGCTTCTAAAAGACAAAAACATATTTCTACCCCTTCTGGGGCGATCGGTCATTGTTTAAAATATTTCTTTCTTATACAGATACCCTGGCTGATTGCAGGCAAGACGGAGGAATTACCCCTCTATTTTTCTGTGTTTGTTTCATAGGCAGCCCAGATTTCAGTGGCTTCTACCTTATCAATTAGGTCATTTGCATTAGCACACAGTTGCTGCCTGGCTTCCTTTTAGATCCAGAGCCATTCACAGGTTAAAAACTTTGACTTAAAAGGGACACAATTAACTTTTACCAGAGTTCTGATTGCCTGTTACCTTTAACTCCTGTTTTCAAAAACACACAGTGATCCGAAAAGGAAACCACCACCTATCGTAGCCCCTCGGAGCCTAATAGGATTTTAATTAAGTAGCATTGCATATTTGCATTTTCCTCACCCCTTTTACAATATACACTACACGTGTTCTTTTCCTTGACATTCCTTTCATACATGTTGGGTGGTTAAATTCCGTATGTTTTTTCTAATCCGACTAAAATGTTCAGAGCCAAATGATTTTCATTAAATAGTCTCTATTTATTTACAGACATTTCTTTGGAAAAGGGCCCATTTTCCCTTCAGAATGGCTGCAAAGAAACCAAGAATTCTTTTTCTTTTTAGCATTTTTACAAAATCCAACTGATAATTCCCTCCAGCAACTACAGAGTTAACGTCTTACTTTTTTTCCTTAAATCGCTTGCTTATTTTCCCAAACCAACACCCCAATCAACTCAGATTTTACCATTCAAATTATTGTTCCAGGGGGTTAAATTCCCCATGCCTACACTTACTGCTTTCCCTTAGTCCTGCCACCACGCCCCTCAGGCCGTCCAATCCGTTTAAAAAAATTTTCTTCTTCTCTGCCTGCCTGTCTGCTTGTCTGGGCCCGATCCTTTTTTCCTTGCTGCACCGTCCCTTTCCATGGGCCCAGGCTTTGTTCCACTACCAATTTAGCAAGGAGGGTGGGCTTCTCAACTAACCCCCACCCCTCCTGGTCCTGTTCTTAAACATTCTCACTCACAAGGCTACCCGAGTCCTCCCCCGTGAGCGTACCACCTGGACAGATCGCATGGCCAATTGGCATTTTAACTGTCCAGTTTTCTCTAGCTGTCAGGTCCACATCTCTTCCCTTTTCCCCAACTCCTCTTATTGCCCGGTCCTGCTACGACCGGGAGTAGACCCACCAGCAACCTTTTTTTTTTTCCTCCCATACTCACAAACACGCTGCCCGGGCTGGCCAGGCCCGGGGGTAGGAGAGAGAGAGAGGTGGATGGGAGGTTATCCTGTGCACAGGTTGTCCAGAGATACGCTGCAAAAAAATCTCCAACTTGCTTCCGCTCATGGGTTTTTCTGCCCTGGGGTCTCTTGGGGCGTCCCTTTCAGAGACCTTTGCTCAGTATTCCAGTCCAGGCCGGCTGCCTGTGGCTTCTTCAGCATCCCCAAACCACACCGGCTCCAGGGTCGCAAAGGCAGACTGTTGGGTCTCACTGGGCGGCCAAGCTTGGCACATGTAATCTCAGTCCCGTGACTTGTGTTGCCTTTGGTTTGCCTCTGTCTCTATTTTTCAGAGCCGGCTGGGTTTTTTGGTGCTTGGCATGCAGAGCAAGGCAGACTGTGTTGATTCTTGACCTTGAACACAGAGCAGTTTTCTCTTTATCTCTAGGCCAAGCTGACTTTTCAAATTAACCCGTTCCTTTCCCTCCTCCCTTCAGCGATATAAAGGAGCCGAGGGGGTTGATGAAGTGGGTTGGGTAGGGAGCATCCGGCTGCTTTACATTTCGTTTTGAAATCCTGCACTTGAGTCTTTAATTTTTCCTGGGAGTCCTTCAGACTCCGCACTCGGGACTCATGGAGTTTCGTTGTAGCTTCCTCCCACCAATAGACAAATTGTTCCCACTGCTTGTCAGAGGCTTTTGGTGATGGAAGGGTTCCTCTGAGGTATGTGATTTTATCCAGATCGAAGGTACCTTCTAGTAGGAATTGTTGGGATGGATTATCACGCGTGTAAAAATTCCAATTTTCTAAATACCTGCAGGCCCTAGAACCATAATGCACGTACATGTAGTACACAGGGGTGCCCTTCGGAGGTGCGGGGGGGATTTTAGACTGTCCCCCACCCATATTCCAATCACACAGGGGAGTGCCCTGTCCGCTCAGCGGCTCACAAGTAAGGGAAGATCTCCACACACTCACACCCCGGGGGAAGGGTCCACTGGGTCACGGGTTTCACCGCCTAGCGGCTTAAGCCCGGACCTGGTCAGCGGCTCATGAGTAAGGGAAAATTCTCCGCTGGGTCATGGGGTTCGGCTTTCAGATCTCCCGCATGGGGTAGCCCTGGGGCGGCTGGAGTCAGCTTACATCTTAGGCCTGGTCAGCGGTTCATACCCCCCTTCATTCATTCACACACACACATTCATTCCCCATATCTAGAGGCATCTCATTTAACAATAATCTTAATTCTTTATGTCCAGATTTAATATAACCGTTCCATTATTTGAGGCAGCAAAAAACCCTTCAGCACCGGTGCATTAACCTTATTGAGGGCGGCAACAAATTCCCCAGCACCACTCTGCATCTGATCTGCAAAATCAATAAGTTCGGATGGCGTGAGCCGCAAAGGGACAGACGGTCCCACGGGCAGTCCTCCTCCGACACCCCAGTAGAGATTTCAAAACGTCTCTTACCTCTTGATTGGCGCCTTGGGGTTCGAAGGGGAACGGGCCGTAGTTGTCGTCGCTGTCTCAGCCGGGCGTTGCCATCCGAGTCACGGCACCAAATTGTGGAAGAAAACGCAGTCTTCGCTCTTAGGTTGTTTGCAGCATGTCAGAGACAGTTTATTCTCAAGCAATTGCAAGGGGGAGAGTGCGCTCGGACAGGGATTCCCCCGTCCCAGGCAGGTCTCTGCCAGATAAAGAATTAGGACAAGCATTTATACCTTTTGTAGCACACAATAATGATCAGCTGCCGCATCTTGTTTATACATATTCCCTCCTGATATCTTACTTTTCTCAGTAGTTCCTGCTACAGTCTGCGTTCCATTCTTATCAAACACAAGGTCAACCAGCATCTCTTACAGTTTTCCCACTCGCCCAGGCCCTGCCTTAAAGTCTCGCGTTATTAGAGTTCCAGTTAGCTTCACTCTTGCTCTAGTCTGTTGAAAACTAAGATGTCTGCGTCCAAATTCCCTTCATCCCTTTTTCCACTCCCGCACTGCCCTGGCTAATACAGTCGGTTCCTCCTTCCCCCGATGCTCAAGCGGTTGGATCCTGGTTCTTGTGGACCCGGCCGGCCCGTTCACGAAAGCTCCCTCGGCAAGGGGTTTTCCTCAGGGACTGGAGCCTTTCCTGACACTGGGTGACGCCAACCGCAAACGTTTGTCGTTATTCATAGCCAGGATTCGCTCCTGCCCGCAGTGATGTCCCTTGTCCCTGCGGTTCTGACTGTGTGGAGGTGCAGTTAACCTGTGGAACTCACCGCCGGAGGATGTTGTGGAAGCCAAGCCTAGAACCGGGCTCGAAACAGAACAAGAGACGTTCATGGAGGATAGGTCCAGTGATGGCTATTAGCCAAGGTGGTCAGGGATGTGACTGTCAATATTAATCCATGACACTCTAGATATAACCCGCATGTATGTCTCATCGTGCTTATTAATGGAGATATCCTATCTCCTAGAACTGGAAGGGACCTTGAAAGGTCATCGAGTCCAGTCCCCTGCCTTCACTAGCAGGACCAAGTACTGATTTTTGCCCCAGATCCCTAAGTGGCCCCCTCAAGGATTGAACTCACAACCCTGGGTTTAAGCAGGCCAATGCTCAAACCACTGAGCTATCCCTCCCCACTTATGCGTCTGAACCAGGTCTGAGCTTCCCACCAGGATCGGGACCAGCTTTGGGACAGTCTCTCGGAGGAAGCCCTTCCATGTCCCAGACCACAAAGGACGGGGTCTCACTCTTCCCCACGGCATCACTGCCTCGCACCTTCCAGCCCCGTGTCCTAAGGCTGGGGGGGTCTTGTCTTAGCTCCCCCACAGAGACCGTCGATCCATGAGTCGTTGGAGCAGGCGTTGGCTGTCTAACCCAGGGGTTCTTCAACCTTTTTTAATATGCAGACACCTAAAAAATGTCAAATGGAGGTGCGGACCCCTTTGGGAATCTTAGACATGGCCTGCGAACCAACAGGGGTCTGCAGACCACAAGTTGAAAACCACTGGTGAAGGCACCTTATTGGTTCAGGCTGGTTTCAACCAGCTCCTTAGGGAATGTCTACACTGCAGGGAAAGCCCAGGGCTCAAAGTCAAGAGCAAACCTAACCCCTTTCTGTCTACGCACAAATCACGCTAACCCAGTGTGACAGTCTGGACCCTGATGTTCATCCTTTTTTCAAGACTATGATAAATTTTGTACCAAGTATGCCTTGTGCCGGTATCATTCAAAAACTCATAATCTACTGAACATTATTGTCCTGGGAAAAATGCGTGGCAACATTGTATGTAAAGTTATATGATTCTACGTATGACATTGCTGAGCTGTGTTCCAAGTTTAGAAAAGCAGGCACAAACCGGTTCCTCAGAGACAAAAGGCAAACTGACGTCTCAGTCAGGTGTCAACGTCATCAAATGGACTATCACCTGGTTAAGCGGCCATTCTTTGGCGGGAAGAGAGGCGTGAGCGAGAAATTTATATCCTGGCAAAAGAGCTGGAAGTTCCTGTCCCAGAGACAGGCTGTCTGCTCAACCCCAGCTGAGGATGATCCTCAAAGAGGAAAAGGATATAATTGAGGAACAGAGGCCACAAATTCTCTCTCCCTTCATCTCCAGTCACGGCATCGACTTAAAAGACACTGGACTGGGGAGTGATCCTGGCTGAAAGATCCAGCCGGAAAGATCATGTGGTGAGAGAGAGAGACCCTTTCATGTCGCTTGTTAAGTTTGGGATTAGTTTGCATTTTTACCTCTTGTTTCTTTGTAACTAATTCTGACTTTTATGCCTCGTTACTTGTAATCAACTTAAAATCTATTGCTCTGGAGTTAATAAACTGGTTTTCTTGTTTTATCTAGACCTGGGTGGGTTTGGATGGAAGTGTCCGGGGGGCTTCTTGTGCCGCTCGTTTTCTGTTCATGAAATGACGGGCTATGGACGAGCTGGTGATGTCCAAGAGGGGGCTGGGCAGTGAACGACGTAGAGTGCTGGGGAGCTGGGAATTTGCCGGTGTCGCTCTGCAGTGTAATTCCTGGGTGGCTGGTGCAGTAGAGCTGGGGCGTGATTTACACATTGGAGGCTGTGTGTGAGCAGACCAGGAGCGAGGGCTCTTACAGGGAAGTGGTGTGAAAGGCACGGGGTGGTGGAGAACTGAGGGGACATCACTGTCCATCAGCCCAGGGTCCCAGGACCCCACAGGGTGTGAGTGTGAGTGAAGACAGGAGACAGGGATCGAGCCCTATTGATTTGCAGTGCAGACGCGGACCCACTGGGGAATCCGCCAAAAGCATCCCACGATCCCGGCTTCCTTTATCCTCTGGCCTGTTGAGTCTGGGGGACAGTCAAGTTTCCCCAGCCTGCACCACGAACAAAGGGCGAAAGCAGCTACATTTTGGGAGGGGGCTGGGATCCAGGTGGTTGGACGCAGGCCGGCGTAATGCAGCGTGGACGCTGGAGCTGCAGCTTGGGACCCGGGTCCACCATTCCTGGGCTTACCACTGAGTGTAGACACTCAAGCCCTGCGTTAACAAACCCAGCATCTGCTCGCTCCAGTTCGACTCACCCTGGACTAACACTGCCGTGTAAACAGACCATTCATGGCTCCATTCAGTCCACCCACAGCCTGGCGACACGAACACACCCCACCGGCTCTTCGCCTGTCCTGAGAGCAAACTCAATCCTGTCTCCCCCTACACACACACTCTGGGTAGCATTGCACAAAACAGGGGAAACTGAGGCACGCGGGAGCAACCTACAAAAAACATTACAAAAATTCCTACTTTGTCACAATCTCATATGTCTTCCCTCACCACCACCACCCCTCAGCCTTGGTGGCTAAACCTCCTGCCAGACTTGGGGGTAGCGAGTTTGTCAGGTCTGCGAGGAACCGGTTTGTCATGGGGGGTCGGCTCGGTTTGTCCCATGGCCTTTCGGTCAAGGCGTGTTGGCCTAAGAGAGCAGGGGGAAGCTACAGCAGCAGGCGCAGGTCTCACGGGAGCAGGCAGGTGGTAGGAGGTTTGACAGAGACGGGGAAGGCAGGATGTCCCTTCCCCGGGGTACCCCGTGCTCCCCTCTTTGATCCATCCCCAGGGTCTTAATTACCGGTAACGGTTCCACGCCGCTCTGGGCGTCATTAGCAGCCATGGCCCTGGGGACGGGAGCCGGGGGCGGAGGAGCAGCGGCTGATGGGTTGCAGTGGGAGTTTGGGGTAATTACCAGGATGTTTGTCTCTTGTTGGGGCTCGATCACTCGACAATGCCCGGCTTGGCCAGGGGAGGCCGTTCATGGATTCACTCCCCCACCCCGCCCTGGTGTGAGCGCAGAGCGCCGGGAAACGCTGGGAGTTGTTAAGATCCTCCAAACTACCGTGCACAGAGATTGGGAGTGGGGGAGTCATTGACCTGGGCCAGCCCTGGGCCCGTCCCACCTCCGGGCTGCTGCAGAGAGTTGACGGTCCACTCCCACTCTCCTCTGAATCATCAGTGATGGGATGGGAGCTTTGAGACGCTTCAGAAAATCCCCTTTCTAAAGGCTGGGCCCGTGGGCCGCACTCCCGTGGTCTGCTCTGGCTCGCCCCAGGTCAGCGAGGCAGGGGCCATGGGGGGGGGGGGGGGTTCACCGTCCCCTGGAGCCTGCTGAGACGATTGGGGCATCTCTCTGCTGGCCAATTGCCTGCCATCCTCGGACGCTGTTGGCCGCACCAGCTCTCCTGTTCCCCAACAGTTCAGTCTCCGGCGTTGGTCTAACAAGGAGTCAGTGATTTCTCAACTTCTCCCCGTCACGCTGGGGCATCTCTACCCTTCAGTACAGAGCAAATCAGCCGGGGGGGGGGGGGGGGGGGGCTCTGGCCCAGCCCCGCACCACCTTGATTTCACGCCCCTGTACCTGGTGAACGAATGCACCTCATACAGAAGCACCCAGGGCTGCCAGTTTGTGTTGGACTAGGGTGACCAGATGACCCGATTTTACAGGAACAGTCCTGATTTTTGGGTCTTTTTCTTATATAGGATCCTATTACCCCCGCTCCCCTGTCCCAATTTTTCATACTTGCTGTCTGGTCACCCTAGGTTGGACGCTCCTGGAAGTTTCATCCCAGGCATAAACTTTAATTCTTGGAGACTCCAGGACACTCCCAGAGGGGAAGCCCCTAGCCCTCGGGTGTGCAGCTAGCGCCCCTTAGTGGCGACAGGCGGCATCCGTCACTGAGTTAAGTGCGGCCTATAAACCGGCTCGGAAGAATTCGATATTTAATGGGTCAGTGTGTGGAAATCGCCGCCCACGCCCAAAGCCCTAGTAACAATTTATCGCTCCCGAGCAAAAGTCACAGATCAGCAACGCAAGAAAAAAACGCTGCCTGGGAACCCGTGTGATTGAAAGATAGTTCTATATTGTGACATGTGACATGGAGCCTGTGTGGTTTGATGTGTCGTTATGGATCTCAACGTCTATGTGAATTAAATACTTATTCCCTGAGCCCCTCGAATGGCTGGCACGTGCCCCCCTCCCCCCTAAGTTGCCTCAACTGAAAATTTAAAAATCAATCAAAAAAGTTTTAAATGCTTAAAACGCCCTAATTTTGTGCAACTGGGGAAATGCAAAATCGATAAAAATAAACGTCAAGCGAAACTATGGAACAGACGCTGGTTTCTCTCACTCACTCAACAAGGGACGAAGTGAGTCCTCCGACAAAACCCACTTACGAAAGCGGCACCAGAGGCAGGAGAATGGCTCACAAATCTCGCCACGGTCCAAGTGCCGGATCGCCGCCGCACTGGCTTTCCGGAAATGAATTCCACTCAACCCGCTGCAAGTCACCCGTTTCCCCCGTCCCTCCGCGTCAAATCAGGCTCCCGCCGAGGCGGGAGGGTCCAGTTGCAGATGGAAGCCACTTTTCCGCACACCGCAGACCACGGCAACTCCGCTTGCTTCCAGCCGGGGGGCGTCTGCATCATCCGAATACTTTTTAATCAACGTCGCCGCTTGGGGAAAGAGCCGGCGCTGGGTTTGGCCGAGCCCCCCGGGAGATTTCTGAACTGATCTTCGCCGCCTTTCCCGGAGCTGGCTTGCAACAAACGAAGCTGAATTCCAGATTAACAGCTTCCCACGCCAGAACGGACCCTTGTGAGCATCGTCTGATCCCCTATACCACCCGGACCAGAGACGTGCCCCCAAGTCATTCCTAGAGCCAAACTCTTTGGGAAAAAACTTCCCAGCTTGATTTTAAAATGGTCAGAGATGGCGAATCCATCGTGTCCCTTGGGAAATTGGCCCAATGGTTAATTCCTCTCACCGGTAAAGGTTTACACTTTATTTTCCAGCTGGAATTTGTCTAGCTTCGGTTTAAAGCCGTCGGATCGTGTTAGATCTTCTAGGGAGCCCGTTATTAAGTATCTGTCCCCCACGTCGATACGTACTGCCCTGATCTAGTCACCGCTTCGCCAATAGCCGGAGCTGCTGGCGTCTCTTGCACTCAAGCCGGTTTCTAGCCCTTTAAATCATTCTCGCGGCTCTTCTCGGACCCCTCCCCAGCTGATCTTGAATTGCAGGCAGCAGAACCGGACGCAGCGGGGGCAGAGGGCGGATTCCCCTGGCAGTGGAGACGGGAAAGGGGCATTCCCACCCTCCAAGGTCACGGTTTTCCCATCTGACTGGGCAGCCCCCACCGACCGGCCTCTCTCTCCCCAGCTTGGTGTGAGGGTGGCACGGGGCGGGTCCCCATTGCCAGCTCATGCCCCAGGGATGTCAGGCGGGAGGGCGCGGATGGGGACCGACAATCCAGGGAGCCTCAGATCAGTTCTGATTCGGGTTTTAGTCCAAAAATGCTTTAAAAGATTAAATTTCATTTCCCAGGGGAGACAGATGGAGAAACAGAACAGGGGGAAGACTTACCCAAGGTCATCCAGAGCCAGGGAGAGAACCCAGGAGTCCTGGCTCCCAGCTCCCCCCGCTCTAACCCACCAGAATCCACTCCCCTCCCACCCACTAGCCCCCACTCCCCTCCCAACCCTGGTCATGGCTACACTAACCCAGGGGTGAGGTGGCTTGGAGGTATGTCCTCTCCTTGCAGAGCAGGGAATTGAGCAAAATCCAAACAGCTGACAACCAGGCAATGCAAACAGGTTGTAAAAGGAGGTGAGAAGCGTGTACATTTCAGCCACTGTGGGGCTGGCAGACTTAAGGTAGGCGTGTTAATGGGGGTGTGCCAAAAGAGGGCAGAGTTAAGGTGACATGGACAGCCTTAACTGTGCATTTTCCCACGTGCAAACATTTGAGTTATGCTCCACTCAGCCGTTCTGCAAGGGCACGACCGACCCCCCCAATCAACCCTGACTCTGTGCTAACGTCGGGGTTTTGCCATCGACTACCTTGTCAAACAGGAAAAGACACGCTGCTGGTCGGAATTAGTGGTGTAGCCTGATCTCTTATTGCATTCGGGCAATTTATTTATTCCCCCTACGCAATTTATTACTACTACAGCGGCTTTCCCTTTCGGGCAGCTGATTCTCATGGGCTGGTCACACCCAAGAGAGAGATCCTGGCTTTTCTTAGCGCTCGTTAGTATCACTAAACATACGGCTACAACCAGCGAGTTTGTCACCCGCGCCTACGATTTGTGGCAAACAAAGATCGTTGGTGGAACACGGGCCAGTCGACCTCGCTACGGGAAAGCGGCCAGCCCCAAATTCCAGGGCACGTTTCCAGTTCTTTTCTACCCCGACATCGCATGCCCCGCCCTTGGCTTCAGGACCCTACATAATCTTTATATTCTCACACTCGCCCGCCAAACCTGTCAGCATTACACTCCACAGCGTCCCTACAAAGCTATGATTCAGCACATCTTGCGGAAGCCCCGGTAAAGGAAGCGATCGAGGCATTGGCCAGTCGGCAGGCAGGATACTGGGCTAGATGGACCTTTGATCTGACCCAGTCTGGCCGCTCTTATGTTCGTATACCTCTCGCCCACGTACCTGTATCAACCTGTTTGAAGTGGAGACAAGGCCTTGGTCCAAAACCACCTTTATCTTGGGTGGGGCCTGGCACTTAATTTAGCCATAAGTTAATTGAAGGGTGAGCTCATGGCTATCAATCTCAATGAGGGCCGCGATTTACCCAATCATTACACCCTCAGTTTAACAGCACGCGGCAGCAGTTGGAAACCAATTTCAGGGTGGCTGTCACTCAGGAACCCCTGGGTCTAACGACCCCAAATTTGGCTCTCCAAGGCTGCCCTGCGCCCCCGTAAGCCACACCAAATTTCAAGGCAAGCCGCGTAATCTTTTGGCTGCTGGAGGGTGTGGAAACCCGCTAGCCCTTCTCCGGCCCGGGCGCAGCCGCCGTGTTAAAACACACCAACAAAAACAACGCACTTAGAAACGTTGGGGAAACGGCTCTTCTGGGGCAGGCAATATCTCCGGCACCCGGTGCTCAAACAATCCCAAATTGGGGTGACTAACCCGGCCCCGCGCCCTCCTGAGGGGCACCGCATTTCAAGGGGCTCTGCTGAAGCTGGTGGATTTGAGGCCTTGGGAACAGGCGGCCTTTAACCAGAAGTCCTTGACGCAACCTGAATTACCATGGGGGAGGCGGCTGCTGGGAACAGACACGCCTGGGCGGCTGCCCCTGGAGCCATTCCCGGCAGGGTGTGCTGGGGGAGGGGGGCGCTCCCTGCCCCTGAGCAGCTGCACCAACACCCAGCCGGACGCAGCCTCGGCCGCCATGAAGCTGTTGCTTCTCCTCGTGCTGCCGGCCGCAGCACCCCCCGGCTGCCAGGGCATCGTCATGCCCCGGTGCCAGCCCGTGCGGATCCACCGGTGGCACGGGCTGGAAGGCTTCGGCGGGAGCGCGCTGGCTGATTATGAGTGGGGCACCCCCCACCTGCTGTCCCACAGACCCCAGCCCTCCTTCCCCTCTGCCCCCCATCTACCCACCGCCGGCTCCCACGCCCAGCTCCTCGCGAAGAATCAAAGGGCTGACTCCTGGAGGGACAGACAGAGGGGGGCAGCTGGGGATACAGGGATGGACACAGATTGAGGGGGCAGGGCCCTGGCAGAGGGGCTGGCAGACCACAGCCAGCTAGGGCCACGTGGGGATGGACGGACAGACCTTGGCTCAAGCGGGCTGGACAGCAAAGGCCCCAAGCGGGCCCCAGGCCCCACTGCAGAAGCCACCCTGGGGACTGGGTGACCCCACCCCATCTCAGCCTCCCAGGGGCTGCACCCCAAAGTGCCCAGATGTGGGGGGCAGCAACCCCCCCCACCCCCAATAAACACCAAGAGCAACGTGTCTGTTTGGCAGGCAGGGGCACCACAGCCGGGGAAAGGGGCATTTGAATCATCAGGTGGGGGCTGAGAGCCAGGACTCCTGGGTTCTCTCCCCAGCTCTGGGAGGGGAGTGGGGTCTAGTGGTTAGAGTTAGCCAGGGGGAGGGGAAGAGGAGAGAGTCTGGGAGCCAGGATGCCTGGGTTCTCTCCCCAGCTATCGCTGACTTCCTGCCTGAGCATGGGCCAGTCCCATCCACCCACCTGCCTCAGTTTCCCCATGGGGCTTGCACTCCTCTTACCACGCCCCTTACCCACCCTGCAGCCAGGCCGAGCTGTGCTCAGGTTTAGGACCCCTCTGATGGGTGCCAGGCAGGATGCCAGGGAAGATGTCTCCCCCCCCCCCCCCCCCCATCCAGGGGTAACGGTTTCCTGGCCCCAGGGGGCACCGTCCCTCCCCAGGGAAGCAGAGGCAGGACCCGGCCCTCATCTACTCATTAAAACTTTTAATACATAAAAAAAATAGAGACAAGTTTCTGGGGGGGGGGGGTGAATTTTTTTTTCGCATTTTTTTTTCTCTTTCTGTGCACGGGGGCGGGGGGGGGGGGAGAACAGAACTTACCCTGACAGGGGGTGGGGGCGGGGATCTGTGCTTCACACCCTGCCCCCCCCAGCCACGGGGGGGAGACGTCCCCCACCAAGGACACAGCTATGGCTTCGGCAGAAACTCCCTGAAATTAGCACTAGCCTCTTACTGCCGTGGGGGGGGGAGGGGGGGGGGGCGGAGAAGTGGGCAGCACGGGGTCAGCTCTGCCTCCCCCCCGAGCAACCCGTGTCCTCTAACCACCCTCCCTGCCCCGGGAGCTGTCCCCTCCCCCCTGCAGCAGAAAAATCGCCACCAAGGAAGAATTCAAGTTTTAAAACAGGAGCCTAAACTGGGGGGGGGGGGAAGAAAGGGGGAGCGACCCCCCCCCATGCTGGAGATGAAGCTATCGCTTGGGGGAGAGAAACTGGCATGGGTCTGCCCCCCCACAAAGGGTGGGGGAGGTGGGAGACCCAGGCCAATGGGTGGGGTGGGGGGGTTAAAGCAAGTTAAGATGGCGTCTGAAATCCCTGCCCCCCAAGTCACTGCAAAGGGGGCAGGGGGGCTCAGGAGGAAGGAGCCCTGCCTGGGGGGGATCCACGGGGACAGAACTCCTCATTGGCTAGAGCCGCTCATGTGACCACAGGGGGGAGTGTCCCTTCAGCCCTCCCCCGGCCCGGAAGGGGGACAAACAAGCAACGAAAACAAACTGGTGCTGCCCCCCCCCCGGCCGCTCCCGCCTTCCCCCCCCCCGCACCCGGCAGGGTCCAGCCAATTCCAGTGTCAAAAATAGAAGCTCTGGGGGCGCGG
Organism: Emys orbicularis; assembly: GCF_028017835.1. NCBI lineage: Eukaryota > Metazoa > Chordata > Testudines > Emydidae > Emys > Emys orbicularis. The sequence continues at coordinate 134,586 of NW_027045151.1, forward strand.
GAGGGGGCACTAGGGGCCGGCGCTGCCCGAGGGCCAGGGGTTGAGGCGGCACTGCGGGCAGCAGCCCGAGTAGACCAGCACGTCGCAGGCCTGGGAGCGCTGCCCGGCATGCCAGCCGGCCGGCCAGCCAGGGCAGAGCCGATAGGCCTCCAGGTCGCAGATCAGCTCCACCACCTCGTCCACGGTGGTGAGGCGGGCGGGGTGGCTGGCGTAGACCTCGTGCTCGGGGGGCACGGGCAGCTGGCGCACCACCACCTGGAAGAAGAGGCCCGGGCGGATGTGGATGACGGTGGCGGCCATGGTGGAGCGGGCCGAGCGCTGGACCAGCCGCAGGTCGGGCCCCCCCAGGGGCGGCTGTACCTCCCAGTGGGCCGGCAACGGGATCTCCTGCAGCTCGGCCAGGAACTCCCGCAGCACCGGGTCCAGGGGCGCCCGGCCCGCCAGCGCCCCCAGGCTGTAGATCTCCATGATCTGCGGGCATGGGGGGGACGGGGAGGTCAGGGGGGGACGGGGAGGTGCCACCCCGGTCGCCCCCAGCGCCAAACTGCCCCTGCCCCCCCAGCACCAGGCCCCCAGCACTGCCCCCATACACCCCCTCAACACCGCCCCCTAGCACCAGACTCCCCCGGCACTGCCCCATACACCCCCCAGCACCAGACCCTCAGCCCACCAGAACTGCCCCCTCCCCCCATACTGCCCCTGCCTCATCCCCACCCTCATCCTCACCCTCATACACCCCTCAACCCTGCCCCTAGCACCAGATGCCCCCAGAACTGCCCCCTTCCCCCCCATACTGCCCCTGCCCCCCCAGCACCAGCCTCCCAGAACTACCCCCATGCACCCATTACACCCATCCTCCCAACACAGGCCCCTGCCCCCCAGAGCACCAGCCCCCTGCTCTCTCATAGCCCTCACGGAACAGCCTTCCCCCAGCACCCTGCCCCCCCCAAATCGCGTGCCTGCACCGAGCCCCCCCACTCACCACCGGGGTGCGCTCCTCCTCCTCCTCGTCCTTGTCAGCTGGGTCCAGAACCACCACTTCCCTGGCCAGCCCCCGGCCCTCCATCCGCAGGGGCACCCCAGCCGGCACCTGCAAGGGAGAGGGGTGAGCGCTGGGGGCGCCCCGAAGCCTGCCTGGGGCAGCTCCCGGGGAACCTGGGCTGGGAGGCAGGACTCCTGGGTTCTCTCCCTGGCCCTGGGAGGGGAGTGGGGTCTAGTGGCTAGAGGAGGTGGGAGGGGGGGCTAGGAGCCCGGACTCCTGGGTTCTCTCCCCAACGCTGGGAGGGCAGAGGGCTCTCGGGAGCTGGTGGGGTTCTTACCGGTGCAAGGTCCCATCCAGGCTCCACCTTCTCCTGCTTCACCAGGGGTGGGGCGGCGCGGAGCAGGGTGGGGGCCGGCTCCTGCAGGGGGGAGAGAGACCGGGGACAGGACTGAGCCCGCAGAGCCAAGGCAGCCAGTAGGGGGCGCTGCGGGGACACAGGCGCAGGGGCCGGCCCTCACCCCAGCACGGGGCACGGAGCCAGGACCCCTGGGTCACCCCAAGGGGGAGGACTGGTCCCAAGCCGGGCACCACTGGAGGGGGGCACCCAGGGGGAATGGGGGACGCCCCGGCTGCCCCCTCTCACCTCCAGGTGGGCAGGGGGCGGGGGTGTGGCTGGCTCCTCCTTCACGTGCTGCAGCAGGAGGGGGAAGCTCTGGGGGGCGTCGCGGAGCAGGACGAAGTCCCTGCCCGGCGGATCCTTCAGCAGCACCAGCTGCCCGGGCGCCTCGGCGACCCCCTTCTCCGCCAGGAACCGCAGCTCCCCGCCCGGCGGGCGCTCCTTCTCCTGTGGGGCAGAGCACAGCGTCAGGGGGCAGCACAGAGTCCCCCCACAGACAGCCACCCCCCGACGCCACCGCCGAGCAGGGAGAACCCAGGAGTCCTGGCTCCCAGCCTCCTCCCGTTCTCACCACTTGACCCCACTCCCCTCCCAGAGCCAGGGAGAGAACCTCCGAGTCCTGGCTCCCAGCCCCGCCCCTGTGCTCTAACCACCAGACCCCACTCCCCTCCCAGAGCCTAGGAGAGAACCCAGGAGTCCTGGTTCCCAGCCCCCCCGCTCTAACCACTAGACCCCACTCTCCTTCCAGAGCCAGGAGAGAACCCAGGAGTCCTGGTTCCCAGCCCCCCCTGCTCTAACCACTAGCCCTCACTCCCCTTCAAGAGTGAGCCAAATCCAGGCAACCTATGGGGAGAAGCGAAATTAACACTCATTCCCCGGCCCAGCAGTGCAGCCGACGTCCCGGATTGTCCCCCCCACGCACACGCTGTCACCACCCCAAGTCACTGATGGGGAGAAGCACACAGAGGGGGAAGGTCTTGACCAAAGAGTCACAGGGCAAGCCAGGGAGAGAACCCAGGAGTCCTGTCTCCCAGCCCCCCCGCTCTAACCACCAGCCCCCACTCCCCTCCCAGAGCCGGGAGAGAACCCAGGCGTCCTGGGCTCCCCTCCCCCCAGGCTGAGCGGTAACCGGGCCGGAAGGACGAGCGGGAAAGGCGGAGCGGAGGAAGAAAGAGAGAAGCGCGAGTGTCTTTGCCCCGGGCCGAGCGCCTGGGCCTGGGGGGGCGGGCAGGGCAGGGGGGCGGGCCGCCAGGGGGGCGGGGCAGGGGGAGGTAGTTACCTGCGGCGGGGCACTGCCCCGAGCCCAGCGCTGCTGGCCGCTCCCCTTGACCCGCCGCCCCACCTGCTTGATCCGGGCCGGCTGGCGGCTGCGGCCGATCCTGCGCCTCCAGGCCTTCCGGGGGGCCAGCGCCCCCGCCCCCTCCTCCGCCTGCCCGCGGCTCCACACCGCCGGCAGCAGCCGCTTCTGGGGAAGGGAAAGAGAGGGAGAGACAGAGCCAGAGCCGGGCAGGCGGCGAGCGGGAGAGAGAGAGAGAGAGAGAGAAAGAGAGAGAGCGAGAGACAGGGAGAGCGAGAGTCGGCCCGGTCCTGCCCATCCCCACGGCCTCTGGGCGCCTGCACTCCAGCCCCTCCCCAGCCAGCGACAAGGGCCCCACAGCCCGGCCTGCACATGCACATGGCCCCCCCAGATGGGAGTCACTGAGTTCGGGGGGCCCTTCCGCCTGCCCCAGAGAGCGGGGTGCAGGGCAGGGGAGTTCGGCTGCACAGGGAGGGTGCAGGAGGTGCGCAGACACCTGGTCATGATGTTTGCATCAAGGGTCCAGATTTACAGAAAGGCAGAGAAAAAGAACCCAGGAGTCCTGGCTCTCAACCCCCCCCCCCCTTGCTCTAACCACTAGACCACACTACCCTCCCCGAGCCGGGGAGAGAACCCAGGAGTCCTGGCTCCCAGCCCCCCCTGCTCTAACCACTAGCCCCCACTCCCCTCCCAGAGCCAGGGAGAGAACCCAGGAGTCCTGGCTCCCGCCCCCCGCGCTCTAACCACTAGACCCCACTCCCCTCCCCAAGCCGAGCAGAGAACCCAGGCGTCCGGTTTCACAAGCCCCTTGTGAACAGTGCCTCTGACTCTGTGCCAGGCCCAAACGGCCCCGAGAACTGCAGGTGAAGAGCGCGGCCCACCGGCTGCTAAGACCTGCGCCCAACTCCCATTGACATCCCCAGGAGCTCGGCGCCTAAACCCACGGCAGCTCTGGGCCCCAAGCATCCTCCCGGGAGGCGAACAAACCCGGCAGGGACAAAACCACGCTCTGCCGGGCCCAGATCCCGCTCCGCGCGGACGGCGCAGCTGCGGAACTCCACGCCACAGGACGAGCAGGGCAAGAGGGCTGGACGCGGGCCGGGAGGGAAGACGCTCCCCTGATGTGGGGCACAGAGCCCGGGCGAGCGGGCGGTAGGAGGGGTGTGCCCCACACAAAGGGCTCCGTCTCCCCTCCCCGGGGCATTGGGCCTGCTCCAACAGCCACAGTCGGACAGGAGCCCCAGAGCCGTGGAGCATTTTGGGAGCCCACCAGAGCTACGGACCCCGCCCCACCTGAGCCGAGCCGGAGTCACTCCAGCCGGGGCAAGCGCCCACCCCGCCCGAGCCCAGGCAGAGCCACGCCAGCCGGAGCCACGCCAGCCGGGGCAAGCGCCCGCCCCACCCAAGCCCAGCCGGAGCCACGCCAGCCAGGGCAAGCGCCCGCCCCGCCCAAGCCCAGCCAGAGCCACGCCAGCCGGAGCCACGCCAGTCAGGGCAAGCGCCCGCCCCGCCCAAGCCCAGCCGGAGCCACGCCAGCCGGAGCCACGCCAGCCGGAGCGAGCGCCCTCAAGTCCCTTCCAGCTCAGCGCTCGGCACCGTGCCCCTGCCCTCCCAGAGCAGCCGGACCCCGCGAGCCGGGCGGGCAGGGCACCAACCATTGCGAAGCGCAGGCACTGTCTCCAGCGGCACTTCTGGCGCTTGAGGTTCTCGCCGCCGAACTTGGGCTTGTCCCGGCAGAAGTCGCAGCGGCCGCAGTCGGCTTTCAGCAGACAGGCCTCGCACTCCCCGCACTTGCGGTTCCGCCGGCTCTTGGAGCAGAGCTGCCGGGCGGGGAGAGAGGCGCTGGGTCAGAGCGCGGGGGGGGGGGGGAGGGTGAGACGGCCGCACACGGGCCCCCTCCCCGCCCTTGGCGCCGGGAAATCGCCGGCCTGCCAAAGGGGGCGTACGGCGTGGGTTGGGGAGCACTGAGGGAGCCCTGGGCACGCAGAGCGAGAGCCGATCGGCCCCAGTCAGGGGGACCCAGCCCCCTGGACTCAAAGCGAGGGCCGAGCGACCCCAGCTGGGGGGCCCGGCCCCCCAGACTCAGTGTGACCTCATGGGTCTAACTTCTGCCTTCGGGTATCTAGCGCCTCCCGCCCACCCAAGGCACAAGTTGGAGATGAATCATCTCTTGCTTCCAACTCCGCTCCCCAAATCCAGGCCTGACCCGTCACGGGCTGGGGCGCCGGCCCCCGGCACGCTGCGGGTACGTGCTGACTCAGCGAGTCAGCCCCTCACTTCCCTTTTGTTCAGCTCCCGGCCTCTCCCCCTCTGGCCCCTCCCTGATCGAACCACTTCCTCCTTGAACTGCGGGCACCGGAACAGGATCGCAGCCCCATGGCCGGATCAAGGGACAGTCCCCTCTCCGCTCCTATCCGAGATTGGCTCCCGGGGCCCGGCGGGAGCTCCCGGTCACCTGACTGTCCCCCTTACAGAGTCCCGCGCAGATCTAGGGGTCCGCGCCGAGGGTTTCAAGAAGAGCTCGGACGAGCCCCTGACACGGAGAACCTAGGTTCATTTGGTCCCGTCTCAGCACCGGGGCTGGACCCGCCAATGTCCCTTCCAGCCCCAGTGCTCGAGGCAGCCTGGGACGTGGGGACAGACTCGCCCAGTTCTCCCAGCAGGCCCCAGAGGCCCAAGGGAACCGGAGTCGGGGCCGTGGCAGCGGGGGCGCCGTGCCCGGCGTCAGAGAAACGCGTGAAGATCCAGCCCAGCAGGCCTGTGTCCCCGGGCAGCAGGGCACCAGGGCCGGGCGAGACAGCAGGGCGGCGCTCTGCGGCCCACGGCCAAGCCCCACGGCGAGGGAGGGGCACAGCGGGCGGGCGACACACAGGCGAGTCCATGGAACAGAGCAGGGCGCTGGGGGGGGAGCACCAGGGGAGACTGTCAGCCACAGAACCACCAGCCAGGCTTTTCCTAGCCAGGGATGGAACCCAGGAGTCCTGGCTCCCAACCACTAGACCCCACTGACCTCCCAGAGCTGGGGAGAGAACCCAGGAGTCCTGGCTCCCAGCCCCCCAGCTCTAACCACTAGACCCCACTGCCCTCCCGGAGACATGGAGAGAACCCAGGAGTCCTGGCTGCCAGCCCCCCAGCTCTAACCACTAGACCCCACTGCCCTCCCGGAGACATGGAGAGAACCCAGGAGTCCTGGCTGCCAGCCCCCCAGCTCTAACCACTAGACCCCACTGCCCTCCCGGAGACATGGAGAGAACCCAGGAGTCCTGGCTCCCAGCCCCCCCGTGCAGTCACCCCGCTAGGTCTCTCAGCAGGCTCTGGCCTGGCCGTGCGGCAGCGCCCCCTGCTGGACCCCACCCCACGCCGCAGGGAGGGTCACTCACCACGCTGCTACGGGCCCTGGCACTCGGGTGTTTCGGTGGCCGCCCCGGCTTCTTCTTCTCCTTCACTTTACCCAGCTGTTTCTGGGGGCGGCGGAGAGAGGAGAGGGGTTACCCCCGGCCCCAGAGCCGACACAGCCCTGCCCCGCTCCAATCCCTCCTCCGCCCTACTGCCCCGCCCCCTGCCCCGCGGCCCCGCCCAGCCGACCCCAGCGACGTAGGCTGGGTGAACCCAGATTTACAGCTTCAGGGAGCGACTGACACCGGCTTTCAGGAGCCGGGGGGCTCGGGGCCAGCCATCGACTCTACAGTTCTGTGCGGTAGGCCCAGCTCCCCTGGCTCCCAGCCCCACTGCTCTAACCACTAGACCCCACTCCCCTCCCAGAGCCGGGGAGAGAACCCAGGAGTCCTGGCTCCCAGCCCCACTGCTCTAACCACTAGACCCCACTCCCCTCCCAGAGCCGGGGAGAGAACCCAGGAGTCCTGGCTCCCAGCCCCCCCTGCTCTAACCCCTCAACCGCACTCCGCTCGTGGTCTCAGCCCCAGGCCTTTGCACCACCCCAGCCTATGGGGCTCCCCCTGCACCGGGCAGGTCTGAGCTGGTTCTGGCCCTCTCACTCACCCTGCGCCGGGAGCCTGAGAGGCCGCCGGGGTCTCGCTCCAGCGACGGCTTCCATTTCTGGGGGGGAGTGAAGGGAAGACAAGGTGAGGGGGGAGGGTCACCCGGACGCCGGGGTCCCTTCTGCAGAACACATGCAGGGCCTGGCGGGAGAGGAGGGGAACAGCGGCCCGGACGTCTGGGTCCCTCCACTTCCAGAGTCCGGACACGTGGGTCCCTCCTCCTCCTAAGTCCGGGCTGGGGGGACCGCCCGGACGTCTAGGTCCCTCCACTTCCAGAGTCCAGACACCTGGATCCCTCCTCCTCCGGAGTCCGGGCTGGGGGGACCGCCCGGACACCTGGGTCCCTCCTCTTCCCCCAGAATTCAGGACGGGGAGGGTGACCCGGACACCTGGGTCCATCACCCCACCTGAGCTGGGTGGGTACCAGAGGGCGGGGCTGGATCGCCGCCCCCCGGCTTGTTGCCCATCCGGCCCCACTGGCTGCCAGGCGTCCCCCGTGTCACCACCACGGCCCGGCGAAGGCCCCCTTGGCCGGATGAGAGGGCACGCACACCTGCCCCACGGCAGAGGGGCCAACCGGCAGCTCCCGGAGCCACAGAGCTCGCCCAGCCCCTGGCCCTGCCCAGCCCCATAGTGCCAGGAAGGGGGACAAGGCTGGACACTGAATGTCGGGTTCCCGTCCCCCCCTTTCCCTCCCCCGATGCAATGCAGAGTGCCCCCAGCGCGCCAGACACAGCCTGAGTCACCCCTACTGCCAAGGGAAAGGGACCAGCCAGAGACCTCACAGCGAGGAGAGAACCCAGGAGTCCTGGCTGCCTGCCCCTCCCCTCTAACCACTAGACCCCACTCCCCTCCCAGAGCCGGGGAGAGAACCCAGGAGTCCTGGCTCCATGAGAGCTTGCTTCCTCCATCTCTAGGGTTAACACTGCGTGGGAGATGTTGGGGGGCTGGAAGCCAGGACTCCTGGGTTCTCTCCCCGCCTCTGGGGGGAGGGGCTGGGAACAAGGACGCCGGGGGGCTGGGGGAGGCTGGGACCGCACTCACTGTGGCTGCTGCGGCCGCGGTTAATCTCTTACGGCGCCGAGGTTTAGGGGCCAGGCCGTCCTGGCGGAGACAGAGAAGGAAGAGAAGAGATGCTCGCAGGACACGGCAGCGCAGACAGGCTGGCAGGACAGAGCCAGAGCAGAACCCACCCACAGACGCCACGGGCCCCCCGCCCCATGGGGACCCCCCGGCAGAGGCAACCCACCCCACCCCTCTCCCCTGCTCTAACCACTAGACCCTTCTCCGCTCCCAGAGGCCGGGAGAGAACCCGAGTCCTGGCTCCCAGCCCCCTGCTCTAACCACCAGACCCCACTCTCCTCCCAGAGCCAGGGAGAGAACCCAGGAGTCCTGGCTCCCAGCCCCCCTGCTCTAACCACTAGACCCCACTCCCCTCCCAGAGCTGGAGAGAGAACCCAGGAGTCCTGGCTCCCAGCCTCCTGCTCTAACCACTAGACAGCACTCCCCTCTCAGAGCCGGGAGAGAACCCAGGAGTCCTGGCTCCCAGGCCCCCCTCCCCTTTTCTAACCCCGCCGGGGGTGGCGCGGTATCCCAAAAGTGCTCCCCGCTGCTCACACCCACTCACAGCGCTGGGCCCGGCCGCTGGCAGCCTCCTGCGGCGCCTCCCTGGGGCGAGCTGGGGCTTGGCGGGGGGCCCGTCCTGAGGGCAGGGAAGCGACAAGGAAAGAAAGAACGAAGAAGGGACAGGAAGGAGTGAGAGAGAGACGCAGAGTGAGCCGGGCCACAGCCAGGAGAGAACCCAGGAGTCCGGGCTCCCAGCCTCCCCCCCGCTCTCACCACTGGACTGGGGCAGTGAGCTCACCGGGGGTCGGGGATCCCCATGCAGAAGGGGGGGCAGGGTTCGAGCCCCTCATCGCAGCTTCAGGCAGGGCCAAGGGGCGGTTTCGGGTGGGCCCGTCCTGCCGCCAGCCGGGCAGAGAGAGGGCGAGCGGCTGTTAGTTGCCAGGGGGCGGCGTGGCCAGGCCGGACCCCACAGCCAGGCCACAGCTGTACCCGCTCCCGGCTGCCCACTGGGGGGGCACAGAGGGGCAAGAGCCACAGGGCAGCAGTGCCAGGGAGGCGCACACGCCTGCCCCCCCAGTACACCCATGCCGGGGAGCCACAGGCGCCCGCCCCCGCCGGGGAGCCAAACATGCCCGCCCCCGTCCCCACTACACCCACAATGGGGAACCACACACGCCCCCCCCACACACACACACCCACGCCGGGGAGCCACATGCGACCGCCCCCCCACCCGGGGAGGGAGCCGAACATGCCCGCCCCCTTCCCCACTTTACCCACACCAGGGAGCCGCACACACACCCCCCCCCACGGCAGGGAGCCACATGCGACCCCCCCCCCCACCGGGGAGCCGCACACGCCCGCCCCCCCCCACACCCACGCAGGGAGCCGCACGCGCCCGGCCCCCCACACACACACTCACTGGGGAGCCACATCTCTGTCACACACACGGGCCACCTGCAGGGCATGCTGAGAAACCATGCCCCCCACAGGCCGCAGGGCATGCCGGGAAACCATGCCCCCCCCCCCCCCAGGCCGCAGGGCATGCTGGGAAACCATGCCCCCCACCCCACCACGCAGGCCGCAGGGCATGCTGGGAATCCCCCTACCCCTGCCACAGGCCGCAGGGCGTGCCGGGAAACCATGCCCCCCACCCCCCCACACAGGCCGCAGGGCATGCTGGGAAACCATGCCCCCCACCCCACCACGCAGGCCACAGGGCTTGCTGGGAATCCCCCTACCCCCGCCATAGGCCGCAGGGCGTGCCGGGAAACCATGCCTCCCACCTCCCCCCACAGGCCGCAGGCCATGCTGGGAAACCATGCCCCCCACCCCACCATGCAGGCCACAGGGCTTGCTGGGAATCCCCCTACCCCCGCCATAGGCCGCAGGGCGTGCCGGGAAACCATGCCTCCCACCTCCCCCCACAGGCCGCAGGGCATGCTGGGAAACCATGCCCCCCACCCCACCATGCAGGCCACAGGGCTTGCTGGGAATCCCCCTACCCCCGCCATAGGCCGCAGGGCGTGCCGGGAAACCATGCCTCCCACCTCCCCCCACAGGCCGCAGGGCATGCTGGGAATCCCCCTCCCCACCAGGCAGGCCGCAGGGCATGCTGGGAATCCCCCTCCCCACCAGGCAGGCTGCAGGGCATGCTGGGAATCCCCCCCCCACACACACACACACAGGTGGCAGGGCATGCTGGGAATCCCCACCACCACCACGCTGGGAATCCGCCCCCCACCACCACCACCACCACCACGCAGGCCGCAGGGCGTGCTGGGAAGCTGTGCCGAGTGGGGCTCCAAATAGCAGGGCGGGTACTTACTACGGTCAGTTTCCGGGGGCCGTACCCTGCCTTCTTCGCCACCACCGATTTCTGCTGCACACCAGAAGACAGTTAGTGCCAGCTGCGGTGCTAGGGGGCGCCGGGCTCCGAGGAGCGGGCTGGGGGGCTGGGCAGGGGGCGCTGTGGTGCGGGGGCCGGGTAGGGGGCACCGTGCTGCGGGGGGCGCTCTCTCCCTCACTGCGGCACTCCTTCAAAGGGGCAGCGGAGCCTTCCCAAAAGTGGGGGGGCCAGGGCCCCACCCCGACCCTCCTCTTCCCCCAAGCCCCTGGGGTGGGGGGGCTGAGAGCAGCCCCCAGCCAGTGTCCCAGCCCCACATGGGTGGAGGGCTCTGCGGCTCCCCACAGCCGACCCCCCCCCTACCTTCTTCTTGAGGCAGCGGCGTTTCAGGCATTTCCACTGCCGCTTCAGGCCGGGCTTCAGCCTCCGCAGGCAGATGTAGCAGATGCCGCAGTCCTCGGTGGCCTGGCAGCCCCTGGCACACGCCGCAGCCAAAGCCCTGCGCAGGCAGAGGGGAGAGGCCGGGAGTGAGGGGCGCCCAGGGCTGGGGCTAGCAGGGGCTGCGGGGCGGGAGTGAGGGGCACCAGAGGGGGGAGCGGCGGGGAGGGGAGGGGAGGGGGGGCGGGGCGCCGGCCGGTACCTTCTTGACGATTTTCAGGCAGCGGCGCAGGAGGCATTTCCTGCCGATCCGGAGCTCGGGGTTCTTGGCCCGCACAGCGCACACGGTGCAGATGCCGCAGTCCTCGGGGATCTGGCAGGCCTGGCAGGCCCCGCAACCCACCCGCTGCAAGAGGGGCAGGGCCTTCAGCCGGCGCAGCCACGGCCCCTCGCCCGCCCCCCACAAGGAGGGGACCAGGGAAACAGACCCAGCCCCCTGGAGGCCCGACTCCCAGCCCCACCTGCTCTAGCCACTGGACCCCACTCCCCTCCCAGAGCCAAGGAGTGAACCCAGGAGTCCTGGCTCCCAGCCCTCCCCTGCTCCAACCACCAGACCCCACTCCCCTCCCAGAACAGGAGAGAACCCAGGAGTCCTGGCTCCCAGCCCTCCCCTGCTCTAGCCACTGGACCCCACTCCCCTCCCAGAGCCAGGGAGTGAACCCAGGTGTCCTGGCTCCCAGCCCCCCCCCCCGCTCCAACCACCAGACCCCACTCCCCTCCCAGAGCCGGGGAGTGAACCCAGGAGTCCTGGCTCCCAGGCCCCCCGGCTCCAACCACCAGACCCCACTCCCCTCCCAGAGCCAGGGAGTGAACCCAGGAGTCCTGGCTCCCAGCCCCCCCCTGCTCTAACCACTAGCCCCCACTCCCCTCCCAGAGCCAGGGAGAGAACCCAGGAGTCCTGGCTCCCAGCCCCCCCCCCCTAACCACTAGACCCCACTCCCCTCCCAGAGCCAGGGAGAGAACCCAGGAGTCCTGGCTCCCAGCCCCCCCTGCTCTATCCACTAGACCCGACTCCCCTCCCAGAGCCAGGGAGAGAACCCAGGAGTCCTGGCTCCCAGCCCCCCCTGCTCTATCCACTAGACCCGACTCCCCTCCCAGAGCCAGGGAGAGAACCCAGAAGTCCTGGCTCCCAGCCCCCCCTGCTCTATCCACTAGACCCGACTCCCCTCCCAGAGCCAGGGAGAGAACCCAGGAGTCCTGGCCCTCACCCCAGCCCCAGGCCTGGCCTTACCTTGAAGAACCGCTGCTCCCTGTTGAAGTCTCTTCTCTGGGCTGAAAGAAACAAGCCAGCGTTGGCACCAGTGGCTGACGCTCAACACAACAGGTAGCGGCACCAGGGCAGGTGGGGCCAAGATAGGTCAGTCTCCCGGAGATGCAGCCACCTCTGGGGTGGGGTAACTGGGGCACAGAGACACACGGGGACAGCTCGCCCGGCACTGAGATGCAGCCGCCTCTGGGGCGGAGTCCAGACAGGACACCTGGGTTCACAGCCCGGCTCCTTCTAGGAGGGGCTAGGGAGCTGGGCAAAGCAGCAGGACCCCCCCCCCCCCCCCAAGCAGAACGGGGTCTAGCCATCGGCCCCACCCTGCTCACCCACCTCGGCAGTCCGGGCACAGCCAGCGGCAGCGTCTCTGGCTGGGCAGCATCACCCCAGGGAAGTAGTTCTGGCAGCTGGCGCAGCATCTGGAAGGCAGAGGTGGGCTGCTGAGGTCCCACGTCTGGGGCCCCCCAGGTTGGTGATGAGCTCACAGCCACCCACAGGGGGGCAGGGACCCCGCTAGGCCTGGACGGAGGGACAAGGGCCTGCCAGGCAGTTCCTGTGCCGGGGAGGGATCGTGGCGCGGGAGACGGACCAGGGACACTGGGACGTCTCCGTGGACGAATAGAACCCAGGAGTCCTGGCTCACAGCCCCAGCCCGCTCCAAACACTAGACCCCACTGCCTTCCCAGAGCCGGGGACAGAACCCAGGCGTCCGGCTGGGCTCTCTGCACCTCCCCATAGCGTTTGCATTGTTACCCGGAGGGCTCAGGGGACGGGGCACCCCAGGAGGGCTGGGGGAAACTCACGCCACTACGGCATCCTGCGCCGATTCCTGGGCTTCCAGCAGGGCCGCCGGGCGCTTCCGGGGGCGTCGCTCCGGGAGGGGCGGAGGCCACTGCTCCGGGGGCGGCTGCTCCGGGGGCTCCGGCTTCACGGGTTGCTGTTTGGGGGGCGGCTGCTCAGGGGAGTTTGGGGGGTCTGGCTCCGACAGCGAGAGGCGCCTCTTCTGGGCCTTCTTCACCTGCACGGGGCGCAAGGCGAGCGGGGCTGGAGGTGGGGTCCCAGCCCCCTACAACATGGGGTGGGGAGGTCAGCCAGGCCCTCCCCAACAAGCCCCGTGTGATGCCCCCCTCCACCTGCCATTCCTGACCCAATCATGCATTATGTGCTGGACCCCTCCCCTCCCAGAGCCAGGGAGAGAACCCAGGAGCCCTGGCTCCCAGCCCCCCCACTCTAACCCACAACACCCCCTCCCCTCCCAGAGCCAGGGAGAGAACCCAGGAGTCCTGGCTCCCAGCCCCCGGGAAGCGCTTTCACTAGCAGGAATGGCGGCCGCGCCAGCATGGACACCAACGTTCCCAGCAGGCTGTGAGCGTGGCCTCTGCCCGGCTGGCCGGGGGAGCGGCTGGCCCAAGGGCGGCCGCTTGCACAATCAGCAGCTTGCGACACGTGAGCCAACCGCACCAGCGTGAAAGGCCCGGTTACCGTGGCCGCTTTGGAGGGAGTTTTGGCGCACGGAGCCAACCGCGCGGCCGGAGCCTATCGACTGGGACATGTGGGTGTCACTCATGGCTCATGGGACCCTAATTACGGCTCCCCGGAACACACCGCTGGGGGGAGACGTCATGAACCCTGGCCACAGGCGGGACGGAAAATGGGTCTAAAAGAGGCGTTACCGGACTCCACCAAACACATGGGGACTGGTGGGGTGAGGTTTGTGCCGCACCCGCCCCCTGGCTTGGCTTTCGTGGGCTCCAGGCGCCAGGGACTGCGAGACTAGTGTGCGGGGCGGGTTTGGGTGCCACCGCAGCCCCGCTCAGGGTTTCCAATCAATCCTTCGCCTCCATTTCTGGGTCTGAGAGTTGCCGCCCGCACGAATTCCCCGGAGCCGCCTGCGTCCAGGGCCTGAGTCTCACCCAGACGGAGCGAAGACGACCGGAGTTTCTGCCAGAGCCCCGGGCACGGCGAAAATCACCAACCAGAGTCGGCTGGGAGCCGCGGCGAGAACGGCCGCCCTCAGCACCGGCTAAGCACGAGGGACGGTTATTCACCAGCTCAGCGCATTCCCAAGTGGCAGGAACACACAGGCCCTCGGAAGAGGACGCGGGAGCAACAGGATCATGGATGGGGAGGTCGTGTTCCAACTAGGAACCGCTTGTTTTGGGCATCGCTTTATAAAGGGGAGGGGGCGCCCAGGCGAGTTTTCGGCACCATGCCCGTGGTCAGGCCTGCCACGGGGATTCTGACACACACACACACCCCCCCCCGGTACCTTGGGGGGCGGGTCGCGGAGCACGCCGTTCTTGAAGTCGAAGTTGGTCAGGTCCTGCGAGGGCCCCAGGAACCTGGTGAGCTCGATCTTGCTGCGGAATTTCTCACCGTTGGGGCTGCAGGAGGGGAGGCAGAGCCAGAGCCAGCGTCAGAGAGCACCCCAGCCTGGCCTGGGGGGCTGGGAATACCCCCCCACACACACACACCCCGCCCAGGGAAGTGATGCACCTGCCTGGAGCCATAGGGAGCTGGGAGAACAGGAAGGCCACGTTTTTCCATGCAGCGCCTGTGGAACTTACAGCCACAAGGTAACAATCCACAGGGACACTGGCAGGGATTAAATAACAGAACCCGAGACCCAATCTCAACTCTGCTTTAGAGCAGGCGCCAATCGCTACAGGGCAGGAGGGAGACGCCGCCCCCTACGGGAAGGGCAGGGCTCAGACAGGAGACCGGGAATTCTCTTTTCATGGGAAACAGGCAGGAGGTTAAAGGGGGTTTGGCGGTGGGGCACGGGGGACTCATGGCTACTGAATCCCACTCCCCCATCACAGCGGAAGAGCAGGCCAGGGTGTGGGTCCGAGGGAGCTACAAAAACCCACTCAGAGGATCGCCCCCTGGATAGTCGTCCCCTGCAGGGATCTGGGGGGGCCAGACTCCCGAGGAGACGCCCATGAACGGGGGGGGCGTTAAGAGGGAAGCGCTGGCCAACGGAAGGAAACAGAGGCCGGCAAGCGGTTACAGCTGCCCCACGTGGGGCAAAACGTGCCCCCTACGCTGCTAATTCGGCCTCCGAGACCAGGGCCGGCTCCAGGCACCAGCCCAGCAAGCAGGTGCTTGGGGCGGCCAAGGGAGAGGGGCGGCACGTCCGGCTCTTCGGCAGCAGGTCCCTCACTCCCTCTTGGAGCGAAGGACCAGCCGCCGAATTGCCGCTGAAGCGGCGGCGCTGCACACCGCGATCGCGGCTTTTTTTTTTTTTTTTTGCTGCTTGGGGCGGCAAAAACCCTGGAGCCGGCCCTGTCTGAGACCCGGCTAAGATGTCAGCTGGTTGCTCCCACACTCATGGGAGTCCGTCGGGAACCGTCTCCTTCGAGCCTGCACTGCTCCTCAGGCCGATGACGGGCCTTCGTCTCGCTAACTCGTCTCCCTCCCGACACATTGAGCGCGAGCAACCAGACCCCCCCCTCTCCACCCGCTTGCGTTTCCCCTGGGAGCTGGACACACGAGTCAAGAGGCCTGAATATTTCCCCATTGCGCCTGATCCGGCCTAGGCTCACCCGTGCCCCCGACCGCTCCACCCAGCCCTGTCGCCTTCGCCGTCACTCCCAGCTGAGCCGCGCCGGCTCAGAGCAGAAAATCTCGTTCCTCTCCCCGCCGGCGGCACGGCCTTGCACTTTGGACTAGTCAATTTATAACCCGGATTGGCCACGCCTCAGCTCTCGGCAGAGCCGGGATGATTTCGCCTCTGGGCTGGCAGGGAGCGGGAAGCGGCTCCAGCGGGGATTTCCCAGAGGCGCCGTGCGGCTGCAGAGCCGGCCCAAGCCGCAGGGAAACCGGCCCGGCAAGGGCCCCGGCTGGCCTGCCCTGGAAGGCTCCAGCCAGCTAAGCGCCTCGCGGATGCCAGGGGCGGGAGGCGGAGAGACGCCAGGCAGCGCGCTGGGACGGGGACGGCACGGAGCGGAGGGGTTATGGGCTGTTTAGATTAGACACGCTGTGGGGATACAGGGAGCCCCCCCAGTTTCTAGACACGACTGCGACCTGGCTACTAATGCAACCCATGAGCAGCCCCAGAGGGGCGGGGAGAGAAGACTCACTCGACCGGGGAGCAGCCAGGGGGCTACGCCGAGGCTCCGGTGGCTGGAGGCAGAACCGCAGGCCGAGCGAGACGCCTCAAGCGCCAGCGGGGGAGGGGAAAGAGGGGGGACGGTTTCATTTCATAACATGCGGGTTTATAACTGAAAAAGCACACGCGCCAGCAACGGACTCGGGGGCTGGGAGGAAAGACACACACCCTGATCCACATGCAGGCAACAGGGGGAAGAACTAAGGAGAGAACCCAGGAGTCCTGGCTCCCAGCCCCCCCGCTCTAACCACCAGACCCCACTCGCCTCCCAGAGCCGGGGAGAGAACCCAGGAGTCCTGGCTCCCAGCCCCCCCTGCTCTAACCACCAGCCCCCACTCCCCTCCCAGAGCCGGGGAGAGAACCCAGGAGTCCTGGCTCCCAGCCCCCCCTGCTCTAACCACCAGCCCCCACTCCCCTCCCAGAGCCAGGGAGAGAACCCAGGAGTCCTGGCTCCCAGCCCCTCTGCTCTAACCACCAGCCCCCACTCCCCTCCCAGAGCCAGGGAGAGAACCCAGGAGTCCTGGCTCTCAGCCCCCCCCTGCTCTAACCACCAGCCCCCACTCCCCTCCCAGAGCCTGGGAGAGAACCCAGGAGTCCTGGCTCCCAGCCCCCCCTGCTCTAACCACCAGCCCCCACTCCCCTCCCAGAGCGGGGAGAGAACCCAGGAGTCCTGGCCCCCAGCAGAAGCCTCCCTTTATAACCCAGTTGGCTTTGGAGTAGGTAAATAGACTCCATCCAGCAGAGCCGGTTTCCTGCGGGGGCGGGCGGAGGAGAGTTATCTCCAGCTGCAGACAGACGCACCCTGTCTTAGGAGGGGGCTGCATGGCTGGAGCAGGCAGCTCCTCTCCCACGGAGCACTAGGGCAGGCCGGGGTCAGGGCCAGCGCCAGCGCTCGTGCGTGACGAGGCTGGGACCGACTGGAGGCCCCTGAATCCCAGATGCCAGGCCGGGGGGGTGGAGCGGGAGGGCTGCAGGGGCAGCGCCTGAACCCCAGAGGAGCCCAGAGTTCTGGCTCTGACCCGCTGAGGCCAAGGCCCTCCCGTGCCTCAGTTTCCCCTCCCGTGCCGTGTCCACACAGGCTGTCACTGTGGCTCTGCAGAACACGATTCTCGCCCCGCCCCTCTGCCGTGGGGGCTGCCCAGCCCCGCCCCCTGCCCCCAAGGGAGAAGCAGTATCCGTACCCCTGATAGTAGGTGTCCGTCCGTCCACAGGTGGCCCCGGATCGGCGGTAGGCCTCGCGGCGCTTCCATCCGGGCCCCAGGGTGGGGCAGTCCACCCAGCCCTCCGACATGGTGCTGAGCTGGGGGAGCGGCTACTGTGGGGACAGAGACGGGGGAGTCAGCACGGCTGGATGGGGGGGCGGGTTCCCCCCCGGGGCTTGTGCCCCCCACCCCTCCGCCCAGGGCTCAGGCGGACAACGCTCTGCGTCCACGAACAGCGTCAACATTCAGGCCAAGCCTGTTTACCAGCACTAGCACCCTGCTCCGAGGGCTTGGCCTAGCTCTGACCACTAGCCCCCACTCCCCTCCCAGAGCCGGGGGGAGAACCCAGGCATCCAGGCTCCCAGCCCCCCCTGCTCTAACCACCAGCCCCCACTCCCCTCCCAGAGCTGGGGAAGGAACCCAGGAGTCCTGGCTCCCACCCCCCCCCCTTCTCTAACCACTAGCCCCCACTCCCCTCCCAGAGCCGGGGAGAGAACCCAGGAGTCCTGGCTCCCAGCCCCCTCTCCCCCTGTTCTAATCACCAGCCCCCACTCCCCTCCCAGAGCCAGGGAGAGAACCCAGGAGTCCTGGCTCCCAGCCCCCTCTCCCCCTGTTCTAATCACCAGCCCCCACTCCCCTCCCAGAGCCAGGGAGAGAACCCAGGAGTCCTGGCTCCCAGCCCCCTCTCCCCCTGTTCTAATCACCAGACCCCACTCCCACAGTTTGAATAGAGTCTAGGAGTCCATCTACTGGACACTTCATTCCCGTGACCTTCCTCTGAAAGGGTTTTCATCACAGAATAAAGGTTGACAGTAACGAGGCTCCAGCTTAAGAAATCACGTCACCCTGAACAACTGGACACGCATACAACAGGACCAACCGTAGGCAGTGATCACTCGCCCAGCACTGAAATGCAGCCACCTCTGGGGCGGGGCACCTGGGGAACAGCCACACGTAACACCACATGGGGATGACTCTCCCAGCACTGAGATGCAGCCACCTCTTGGGCGGAGCAGCCAGGAACAGCCGCACATAACACCTCGCCAGGCGCCCGAGTCGTGAGCAAAGCACTAGGGCTATCAGGAGGGCTCTGGCTTTCGGCTCAGGGCGCTGACTCGCAGCCCAGACTGAAGGCACGTCCGTCCACCACCCCCTCCTATCCGGGCGCAGGGAGCGGCCAGCAGCCAGCACCCACGGGGAGCATGACTCACTCTGCTCAGGCTTTGATCCTGGATCCTTCCGCAGGCCCCGGGGCCCAGCATGCCTCGCTCCTCGGCGGAGGGGCGATCGGCGTCTCCCACCGGGCCCCGGGACCCCGCCAGGGCTCTCGGGAGAGGCGGAGGAGATAAGGCCCAATACAGCAGCTCAGCTTTCAGGCCCGCAAGGTCAGTGGGAAGCCCGGCCCCGCGCTCCTGCTCCAACGCCTGGCCACATTCCAGCGTGAGCAGTTACAGCCCGTCTCTGGCACGCCCAACGCTGCCCCATCAGATAAGGGAGCAGTCTCCGAAGTCAGCACGCAGCGGCACGACGGTTCCCAGCCGTCCCACACCCCAGAGGTGGCCGCATTGCAGCGCCGCGAGAGCCGGCGTTATGCAGCGTTACGTGTGGCTGTTCCCCAGCTGCCCTTCCCCAGAAGCGGCTGCATCTCAGCGCCGGTCAAGCCCTCCCCAATGCGGCCATACGTGCAGCTGTTCCCCAACTGTCCCACGCTCCAGACCTGGCCACCTCTCAGCACCACGCAAGCCACCCACACACAGCATCACTGCGCGGCTCTTCCCCAGCTGCCCCTCCCCAGAGGTGGCTGCATCGCAGCACCTGGCGATCCAGCACCGCGCGGGTCACTGTGCGGCTGTTCCCCAGCTGCGTCTCTGTGCCAGGCGAGCCGTGCCCGTGGGGCTCCTGAACCGCCACCAACCGGGAAGCCAGCCAATTCTGCGTGTCCGTTTAACGCCATTTCAGACAGCGGCCCAGGCCCGGAGACATCCTGCCAGCTCACGCGTTTCAGCCCCCTTGTTTTCCCTTTCCGACAGGGGGGCCTCTTCCCCACCCTCCCCCCCCGCACCACGTGAGACCTAAACAGGCAAACTGGCAGCTCCAGCCCCAGCCGTGACAGCCTCTCCTAGCCGAGAGGAGAACGCACAGAGCGTGTCGGGCACAAAAACCAGCCCAACGTCACGAGCCGAGTTACAGCTTGAAACCACCGAGCTCCGGCCGTGGACACCTGCCAGGGGCGGGCTCTTCCGCACAGCGGGGGCCCTTCGGCAGCCCAAGGGGCTCGCGGGAACCGCGCGGGCAGGCCGAGTCGCCACACGGCGTTTCACGGCCCAGGAATCAGAGCGTTAAGGAGCTAGAAGCAAGATTATTTTGCGCTCCGGGCTTCCCGGGTCTCCGTGTCCCGCCCCCGCAGCTCCGCTCAGATTGAGTCTTTCCAGGCCCCCCAAGAATGGGGAACCCCCGATTTCAGTCAGGCCATGCACAGCCCCGACGCATTGGATCCCTGGCTGGGGCCAGATGGCCTAAGCGCTGCCACAACTCAGGCCACGGTGGGCGTTTTTTGGGGCGACGGGCAACCCCCCACCAGGGAAATAAGGCCCGAGCCGTGCGGCTCTGAGCTGTCTGGGCACAGTCAGGAACGTCGGCGTCACCGCCAGCCTTGTGGGGCGGGTCTGGGGCACCCCCGAGCTCCCCTAGATTGCCGCAGGAACCCAGCGAGTCGCGACCACGTACGATGCTCGGGTGCCTGGCTGCTGCAGGGCCCCAGTTGTGCCAAGCTAACGGGGGGGCCAAGCGCCCGGTTTTTGTGGCTCTTCGGAGCTCAGTTTAGGAGCGATTCAGCTGAAATGGGGCGGAGGGGAGCCGCCATCGGGGCACAGGACGGCACCTACCGATGGTGTCGGGGGAGTTCTCCCTGCCCTAAGGCTGGGTCGCCCGGGTTGGCACTTCCTGCCCAGAGCCCCAGCCGCGGCCTTGCTCGGGACGTGTCCGACGGGCGAGCGCGGCGCGGGAGGAAGACAAACAAGGCAGCAGGTCGGGCAGCGACGCCAAGGCCTGGCTGGGGGAGGGCAGCGGGCGCCAGCCCGGAGGCGGGTTTGGAGCCCAGTGCCGCCGAGCCGGTGGCCAAACGCCATCCCCGGAGCTGGGCTGAGGCGACCCAGGCCCGCCCCAGCTCACCCTGCGTGCCAACCCACCCGCGTCCCTGACGTGGCTTCACGCCATGCCGAGCCCCCCAGACCTCTCCCCCAGCTGCCCCCATCGCCGCCCCACGGCCCCAATCCACTCCCTGTTTGGGCCCCGATCCAACAGCAGGCCTGGAGAGGGACCCCCAGCTGCCCCCCACAAACCTGGCCACTGGGCTCCAAGCCCTGCTCCCCCTCCCTGCCCAGCCCCCCAACGCATTCCCCTTCAGCCCCACTTCCTCCCTACTCCCCCACTTCGCTCCCCCAGGGCCTTTCCACTCCCCTCCATCCCCAAACTCCTCCCTTTCCAGTGCACCTCACTCCCACCCCAATGCCTCCCCCACAAGGCACAGCCTGTATCCCCAACCCTCAGCCACCCCCTCACCCTTCACATCAGCCTCCATTTCCCCAGCCCCCCACTGCCTGGTGCCCCTGCTCCCCCCTCCAAGTCCTCCCCCTCTGCAGCACCCTCCCAGCAGACAGCCCCATCACCCTATAACTCCCACCCCAGAGCCCTTCAATGCCCGCCCCCTCGACACTCCCTCTGCCCCCTACTCCCAGCACCCCCTCTGCAGACACCGCCTCCCGCTGCCCCCCACTCCCTCAGACCTCACTCCCCTCGCCCTACCCACACCCAGTGCCCCCCAACTGCTCCCCTGCTTCACACACCCCCAGCCCCTTAGCCCCACCCCCCAGAGTCTCCACCACCAGTCAACTCCCTCAACCCCTCCCCTACTAGATATCCCCTTACCAGCTCCCCGCCCCCCGGTCATCTGGGCTTCACCCCACCCCACCCCAGGGCCTCACAGAGCCAGCCCCCAAAGCCCCTCTGCCCCCCCAACCCCTCCCCCAGGCATCCCAATTTCCCAAACCTCCCCACCTTCCTTGGGCCTGGCCTCCCAGCTACGGTCTCCCCACGTCCTCAGGCCTGGGCCCCTTTCCCAGACCCCCCCCCACCCCCCCACCCTTCCACTGCAATTAACCTCCCCCTCTGCTCCTGCCCCACCAACTCCCCTCCCAACCCCCCACAGCCTCTTGGTACCCCTCCCCCAGTCATGCCCCTGCCAAAGCTCCCCCAGCCCCTCCTGCACCCCCCACACCACAGCCCCCCAACTCCCTCCTCCCCGCCACGGGCCTCCATCCCCCACCTATGGCCCCCTCCCACCACTCCCCTGGGTGCCCCCTCACCCCATAAGCCCCCCAACTCCCTCTGGGCCCCACCCCCACCACCTAGGCCCCCAACTCCCTCCTCTCCTCAGAACCCCTCCCCCCGCCATATTATAGTGCCCCAATTCCCTCTTCACCACCCCAGCCTACAACCCCCTCCCCCGGCCCCCCAACGCCCTCCTGCCCCCCAACGCCCTCCTCACCCCCTACTGCCCCCCAACTCCCTCTTCACCCCCTACCAGCCCCTCCCTCCGGCCCCCCAACGCCCTCCTCACCCCCTACCGCCCCCCAACTCCCTCCTCACCCCCTACCAGCCCCTCCTCCTGCCCCCCAACGCCCTCCTCACCCCCTACCGCCCCCCAACTCCCTCCTCACCCCCTACTAGCCCCTCCTCCTGCCCCCCAACGCCCTCCTCACCCCCTACCGCCCCCCAACTCCCTCCCCGCCCCAGGCCCCCCCGGCCGCGCCCCCCTCACCGCGGGGCGGCTCCCGGGCCCCCCCCGGGCCGGCGGCTCCATCCCGCGGGCCCCGCTCGTGGCGCAGCAGCAGCGGCCGCAGCCCGGGCGGCGCGCGGGGCTCGAACCGGAACCGGAAAACGGGCGGGGGGGCCCCGGGAACGGGCGGTCACGTGGCCACGGGGGCGGGGCCCTGTGGCGGGGGAGGGGCCTGGACTAGAGGGGCGGGGGAGGAGGGAGAAGGAGGGAATCGGCGGGTGGTGGGCGGGGGAAGGAGGGAGATGGGGGGAGGAGGGAACCGGGGGGTTGGGGGGCGGAGGGAGGTGGGGGGCAGGGGGGAGGAGGAGGAGGGAACCGGGGGGTTGGGGGGCGGGGGGAGGAGGGAGGTGGGGGGCAGGGGGGGAACCGGGGGGTGGGGGGGGCAGGGGGAGGAGGGAACCGGGAGGAGGGAACCGGGGGGTTGGGGGGCGGGGGGAGGAGGGAGGTGGGGGGCAGGGGGGAGGAGGAGGAGGGAACCGGGGGGTTGGGGGGCGGGGGGAGGAGGGAGGTGGGGGGCAGGGGGGGAACCGGGGGGTGGGGGGGCAGGGGGAGGAGGGAACCGGGAGGAGGGAACCGGGGGGTTGGGGGGCGGGGGGAGGTGGGGGGCAGGGGGGGGAACCGGGGGGTTGGGGGGGGCAGGGGGAGGAGGGAGGTGGGGGGCAGGGGGGGAACCGGGGGGAGGAGAAGGGAGGTGGAGGAGGAACGA